>NW_027466055.1:4962500-5117500 GCF_046127955.1 Nelusetta ayraudi | reverse complement strand
GCAAAGAGTCGGAACAGTGCCCAAAATAAAGCAGCACAGCGTGCATCTCTGATCCACAGTGCATCTGAGCAATTGCTACCTAGAAACCATTATTTTCACTTTTGACACAGACCGTAACCACGCTTAATGTATGTCTATTTTTGGCCGTGACAATATCCTGTCACAACATGACTATGGTAAAAAATATTTTTGGCTTACGGACTGGGAAGCAAAGAAGCACAGACCAACAACTCACTGGTTGTAACAGTTGTCTGTTTAGTTTGAAGTATAATTTCTTGGACATCTTGAAATCGTGCAATGTATCTTTGATGAAACTTGTCATGTGTTATGGAATTGATTGGCTTTTAATTTGAAAAAGGCCTTTGACGTGATAGTCACGCTGACCTACAGCACCATGTAGCAACACCACTAGGTTGAAAAATAGGACTCTGTTTCACTGGGTACATCACTTCAACGTCTGTGTGTGCGACAACGTGCAAAATTGTTGCACCTTACACCTTTAGATGTCGACTGCTGCCAGTGTTTGACCCTTTACCTCATCTTTAAAAGTTCCTCCACGTCTTTGCACATCTGCCTTCCATCACGCAACCTTTGGATCATGGCTTCATAGCCGACGTGACACATGAATTCCGAGCTCTGGATTGAAACAACAGCAGGGAGGGGAGAAAAAAGAAATCTTGAACAAAACTACAATTGGTGTATGTCTGTTGAAACATGTCCTTGAGTCAATCTTAAGAGTCACACAGTGGTAAAAAAAGAAAAAAAAAAGAAAAAATGCAGAAGTGACAAAAAATCGTTGTGTGACATGGCTGCATACTTCAACAAATGGTCCCATGTAGAACAGAGGGAAGACTATGACCCTTATATTGAACCTGGTGCTTTTGGATAACACACAGTGGTGTACTGACGGAAGTTTACTAAAGAACTGATACTGGCGGTACCTGCTCAGGTTTTGGAAAGTGTTCGGTGGAAGCAGGTTAGCTAGAAATCGCAGTAATTCTTCAAGAATAAAACAACTGCTTAAAAAAAAAGAAGTCTGAACACAAACGTTGTGTGTTTGATTGTCATGTTTTTTTTGTTTTTTTTTAAACATCAGTATGAAAAAGCTGCCTGTGAAATGGAGAGGATTCCTATTGGTTGAAAAAAAAAAAACCCCACTGGGAGGAAAATGTGTCATAGAAGTCAAATATCAATAAGAAATATTTTTGAGTGGTTTGAACCTTTATGAATTTTCTCCAAAACTAAACTAAAACCAAAACTAAATTCCTCATTTTGCCATTTCTAAGTAATAAGATCCCGTCACAAATTTCCCAGATTACTGGTCAAACAAGGGCAGTTACAGCTGATCAGGACACAGTAGAAGCAAAAGTGAACTCACCCAGAAGGCATCTTTAAACATCAAGGGCACCACCTCGCACATGACTTTCCCCGACACACTGTTGCTTCCCTCACCACAAGGATTAATTGCTGACCAGCGGTTTAAAGAAAGACGAGGGGAGCGGTGGGTTCCTGGACGAGAGAACTGTGTGAGAGGCCTCTGCATGAGAATGAGGAAGCACCTCTGCCTCGTGATGTCACTGGCCACAGGCAGCTCAGCCCACATGGAAGATAGCAGTTCAGTTCTCTAACTACCGCGGCAAACTGTCAGTATCCTCTCTGAAGTATGTGTAAAGGTGCATCAAACACAAGAGCACACATTTAGCATGGAAACTATGCAAACTAGTTACTAAGTTTTGTTTAAAAAAAAAGAAAAAAAAGAATTAAAAGCAGAAACTTACTTTTGCCAAAGTTTTTTTTTTTTTTTACAATAACAGGGTCTAGTTTGCATTTATTGTAAGAATTCACACTTTTTTAGGAGAATTTTTTTGCTGTTGTAAATTTTAGTTATTAAACCAGTTTCCCATCGCTGAACCTTCAGTTCAATCAACTTCCCTATATCTTCCCTATATCTTTTTATGCATCTTCTTTTTGTGTTCTACCAAGTGATATGCAACAGCCCATTAAAATAACATTAACAAATAAACCAAAAAACTAAAAAACTAAAACTAAAACCGAAAACAGAGCGCTTTTAGTCATTTCAAACCACATAGGCCATGTTCGCGCAAGCTGTTGCGCTTTCCTGAAGTGTACACAAGGGGGCAACAGAGACTTCTCTCAGGCACTAAAATCAAACGCCGCGTTCGAGATGAGAGGGGACGCGGTCGCGAAACGTATCGATTCAGAAGTACTTTTATCTCTTCGGGGGTCAGACATAAAATCCAAAATCTCTTGATCCGGTTGAGATGAGTACAAATCTGCGCCTCGGGCATCTCTCCGGGAAGACATGGAGACACGTGAATGAGCACATGGATGCCTATTATTGATTTTCAAAGTGAGGGGAAGGACAGACTGCGGTGTCTCTCACCAGCCAATGTGCGAAAACCTCCGGGCCTCTCATGAAGCTGGGGATCACTCTGTCACACGCCCACGAGGACATGTTGAGGGGGCGCCGCAGATCAATGTGGTCCGCCGAGAATAAAAAGGATTCGTCATTATTATTGTTCTTTAAGCAAAACCAAAAAAAATCATTCTCAAATTCATTCTAAAAGCTGTAATGATTTTCTTTTGCAGAGAGGTTTAGTAGTTTGAGGTGAAGACAACAACAAAAAAAGCCCTCTGGTTTTTGATTGACAGTCCGACAAATCCTTTATTAGGGTGAAACATATTCAAGCTTTATTTACTGTTTTTTTTTTTGGCAGGGTCAACACAGACAGACAACAAACCATCCACTCTGGCGCCTGTGCAAAATGAGCCTAATGTGCATATCTTTGTACCGTGCATTTTTCTATGTTGTTGTCTATGTTTGTGGTCTGGATTTGCATTTGTTTCTGTGTTTGCAAGGTTGAGCTGTTTGCAGCACATTTACCTTACCTTATCAGCCAAAGAAGCCGCAGCCAACCCACGCTTGCACAGTGAGAACATGCAAACTCCAGAATCAAACCCATGACCTTCTTGCTGTCAGGTGCTGACCACTGTATCACACTGCTGCCTGTGACTAAAGTATAGACATTAGGACATATCAATGTATGCAACCTCTTCTTTTTATACCTTGTCTTCGGTCGTTCTTTCATTCACGGAGCTGCTTGATCTGAAGCTTTACGCTGCAGCCCGTCGCCTCTCTGCCGAGGTCATCCTTGGCTTCAAAGCCGAACGACAAGCTGCCAGCAGCAGCAGCAGCAGCAGCAGCAGCAGCAGCAGCAGCAGCAGCAGCAGCAGCAGCAGCAGCAGCAGTCTTGCTCTCCAGAGCAGCAGGACTTTGGTCTTTTCACCTCGGAATGAGTCCGTGGCGCTTGGCCTTCACAGTGACCTCGCTGGGAGCCTCTAATGGAGGGGACAAGCTCTGGGAATCAGCTGTGCTCCCACTGTCTGTGTGCCACACACACACACACACACACACACACACACACATACACACTGATTGACATACACTTGCTTTTTCTTGCTGCCCCCCCAGTCTCCCACCACCTCACCCCACCCCTCCCAAACTCGGTGTCCCTCTCTCCATCACACTCCCTCGGAGTGGCAGTTATTGAACTGTGACAAACGAGCTGTGTCAGGCCCGCCCCCCTACCTGGGGGATTGGCTAAATGACCTTTCCATTACCCAACAACTGCTGTATTCCCCCTCTACAGATAGAGTTACACACACAGCCACAAAGCCCATTTGCCTGGACCAGTGTCACCGTCGCTGCCACCAGCCACTACATCTCTCTGGGCCACATCTCGCCCTTCGAGACAGTTTTTATCTTAAGCCAACAGGCCAGTTTTATAACAACACAACACACATATTTAGTTCTCTAAATAAGTTTTGGTGCATGTAGATTCTGCACCTCATGTGTGAAGCTGTGCTGTAATCGAGTGGTACAGCCGGGTGGGTCCTCGGTTGAGCGTTTGTGTTTATCTGGACCGACGAGTTGTGTTGTCGGTCCGTGCGTGAGCGTTTGATTCCAAGGGGCGCCATCGAGTGAAAGAGGGTGAGACAGAGGGACGGGAGTCTGGCCCGCGTAGTGTGTGACTTAACTGGTTTTCACACATTCTCCATCCTCCTTCCGCGCTAATCCCCTGTTGACCATTGGCACCAGCCCTGAACCTCGGCCAGATACTTCAGGGAGCGACTTGGAAGGCAGCGGGATGAAGAGGGGGATGAGAGGAGAGGAGTGGAGTGAAGTGGAAAGGTTAAAAGTGGGTGAAAAGGGGAAGGAGAGAGGGTGAGGCGGGGTGCGGTGACGGGGGGAGGGGGGCCAAGACAAGAAAAGAGAAAGAGTGAAGAAAGTGGGGCCGGAGGAGAGATAGAAAGGAGAAAGAAGTGAAAGAGAGGAGGATCTCTGGACTGAGTGTCGCTGGTTGCAGGATTTGAGAGGAGTCCTTGGCCGCATTAGTGGGAACCTGTTAGGGAGCTGACAGATGGAGAGCTAATGATGTGTCGGCACAAGGGCAGGGCCCTGTAGTTGCAAGTGAGACGATCTGTAGAGGCTGTCATAATACAGCTGAAAACCAACAGCTGAAGGAGGCAGAGGAGGAGGAGAGGACAGAGCGGAACCACACCGCTAACCCTGCAGAGCCGGCCAGAGGCCGTTCTCACGTTTGATCAGGGCCCGGCTTTGAATGAAACATTTATTAGCTGCCTTAATCCCCCAGAATTGCCGCTAAGAACTCTGGCCTTAATCAATTTGATCCTCATGTGTCCACTATTCCCTCACGTAATTCAGCGGGGGGGCACACACACACACACACACACACACACACACACACACACTTTGCGGTTACTCTTTGCATTAATATTTAAACAGGGCTGACGTCACATAACTGAATCATACATGCTTATATGACTATTTTTTTTAAAGGTCTGATATTGAACACATGTTCAGCTCTTCAGATCGTTTCGAGCTGCCTTGCATGATTTATTGTCCGAAAGAAATCCGAGGAGAACGGTTCATTTAGCCCTCTGTTTACAGCCTCCTGCAACAGCGCCCAACAAATCCCCCTGCTAAAGCTGCAGCCTCAGATAGATGTGCCTGTCTTTTTCTTTTTTATTCTTTTCAAACACACCAAAGGTATTCACAAAAAATAATGACATAATACAATTTATTCAACAAATAGAATAGATTAGTATAAAAGCCTTTATTAATCCCATATTGGAGAAATTTGCATAATTACAGCAATAATACAGTGCAATAGAAAGAAAATTATATTAATAAAATTAGGACAATAAAGAAACAAAATAAAAATATTTATAGACTAAGAAAGGAAAAAAACTTGATACATTGTCTTCAGATTCAGCACTAATACAAAACAACACATCAAAACGCCTCTCGGAAAAGGGGCATGATTGGCACATAGAGCAAAGAGAAAAATCTGCATTATTTTCCTTTGTGCAAATGCAGACACTTTGATGGCGACTCACTGCACATTTGAAAATCAAAAAGGAGAAAACTAGGAGAAAAAATTTCCAACTCCCAATCCAGTCCCCAGCGTGCCACTAGCAAGACTCAACGGCAACAATTTTCTAATGATCAATATGGTCGCAGGTTTATCACTCGGCCTTAGAGATGTGTTAGAAACCGGTGCCCTTTTTGACATCACAAAGGGCGGATTTCCAGAACTGTTTTCTTTATTTTTATTTTTAGCACAGATCCTCTGAAAAGTTGGCCAGGCAATACAAGCAAAGGCCAAACTTTTCTCCTTCACAGGTCAGATGCACTACTTTCTCAACAGGACTGACAAATAGTATTTTTCACCATATGCAACGTCTATTTGTCAGAATGTGCAGTTCACAGGCGGGAGCCGTGTATCTGGCTGTGTACTGCCGGTGACCTCTCGCTGCCCTGCACCTCCACCTCCTCTCTCGCCTTAAACCCTCCAGCGACCTGGAGGTGGCCTTTATTCCCATCAGTCTCCCTGTCTCCCCGTCGCCCTGCTCACCTGATGCCAAGTCCTCACCTCCTTCCTCGCTCTCACTCCCAACATCTCTTAACCCTCTCTGTCTGCATGCTCACCTTTTTCTTTTTTTTCTTTTTTTTTTACCTCTCTGCTCCCTCAACACACACACACACACACACACACACACACACACACACACACACACACACACACACACACACACACGAAGACACACACACCTCCAGCGTGTCCTCCTCTCCTCCCCAGACCCCAGACTCGACATGCCTCTTGTCCCGCTGGTCTCTCCTGACCTGGCCTTTTACCGCTCGTACGTATGTGTGCGTGCACTTGTGCATGAGTGTGCTTTTACACACCGTGTGCGCGTGTCTGTGCGCTGTAAAGCCAGAGAGGTATGAGCGCTAAAGTGGTTTTATCCATTTGAGGTTGGGGGCAAAGAGATTCTGCTTGGCTTCACTTCTCTGATCCGGGCCACAGGGGGAGTCCACGTCTGTGCGGACGCACAGCCGGGACCACCGCCCTTCTTTGTTGTTTCTGTTCAAAGAGTACAAATGGATTTTTTCTGTAAGTGCGTCCGTCTATATGGTGGGCTGCATCTCCTGTAGGTGTGACTGGGTTTGTCTTGGATCTCGTGGAAGACAATAAATAACTGTGTTGGTGCACAGGCAAACGCCAACGTATGTGTGGAAGTGTAAATGTGTATTTTTGTGGATAAAAGTGTATTTGTGGAAGCACTTAATGATTGACTTGATTGATTCTGTAAACATTTTCTGAGGCTAACTTCCTCAGATAAATCATAGATAATAGTTTCTGTAATTTCATTTTAATCTGGAATTGGTCTTTTTGAAAAGAAATATTGGTTGTTTACCCTTCAGTTGTAGTTATTGCATATATTCCAGTTCATAAACTGAAACGCTTCAGACCCATGTCTTAATTTTCCAGTATGAAGTCATGTTCATCTTTTATCATTTATTAATGACTTGATTCATTTCATGGTAAGGGAGCATTTGGAGGTCGTTCGAAACGAGAGGTTATTGACATATAATTTGGTATTTTTGAGAAAATTGACAAAATTCATCTTAATTGTTTCTTTTACTAGAACTGTAATACTTCCAAACATACAAAGAATGAAATTAGTCTTTGTTTTCATGACGTAAAGTGAGGTGGAAATGTGTGGGTTGTATTGTACTCTTCTCCAGTGGGATATTGTCACAATGTTTGTTTGCACTTTTCATTTTTTAATAACTTATTTATTAATTTTTCAAACTAAACCATTCTTGCGTATTTGTAAATCATGCATCCTGCGGAAATGATCGAGCCACCCGGTTGACCCGAGTTTGACAAAGCACTTTTTAAACAGCAGGTGGGGCTGTCGAGTTACTAGATTTGAACTGTGGCTTTTCGCGCTCCATCTTTCTTTCCTCGCTGCTGTTTCCATGCTCCGCTCGCACTGAACAGAGTCATCAGCTTCTGTTCCCCACGGAAGAACCGACGGTCACAACTGGTGCTGTTGCCATAAAGCTGCAGAGAAAATGCTGCACTTTTATTCTAATATTTGGACTTTTACAGCGCCTTAGCAATTTAATTGCGTTAATGTCCATCTGCAAGTTCACTTAAACTAGTGCTGTACTTGTATTATTACTTGTGTCATTATTAGTTATTTATAATTCATTAGTTATTTTTTTTTTTTTTATATAAATTGAATATTGAATATTAAATATGTTTGTCATTTACACACTAATGGCCAAAACATTTTTTTTTTTAGTCTGTGAGTTCCATTTGATCAACTATTTCTGAATTTTCTGTTCCAACCCTTGTAAATTTAAAGTGCAATTGATGTTTGTAGTCCTTTTATATATCACTCATATTTACCGCCTCATTATTTGATAAAGCATAATAAAGAATTGACGATTTCTCGAATTTGAGTCACCCCACCCAAAAACAAACAAACAAACAAACAAACAAAAAAATAAATAAATGGAGATAAGTGTATAGTCAAAGCTGCAGTTCTTTCTGGCTCAGGGTGTCTGTGGGGCCAAACAGGGGCAGTGGGTTGTGCTGCTTTGTGTCCAGCCAGGTTGTTTGCTGGTGGTCCATCAGATGTTTTATTGCTACAGTAAAACTGAGGACGGCACAGGTTGCATTTTACAGAACAGCAGGGGGGAAAGATGGAGCAGGCGGCTTCTGTGTTGCATCCTATTGTTCACATCGGTCACAGGTTCGTTGCCTCTCTTCAGCTGGTTCACTAATCAGCCATTATCTAAGCCGTTGCATTGTGTATGACTTTACTAGCATGGGCAATAAACTTGTAAGCTTCACAAAGACATATATATATATTTTTTTATTCATTCATTTTTTTTTGCAATAAGAAACAACAAAATATTGACCATAGTGAATAATAAGTTAAAGGCTTATAATCATCCTCGTTTTGTTTTTCAGAACCAGTCGAGCAGTTTTGAAGGATTAATTAACAAAAAAAAACAAACAACTGCAAATAAAACCCACCAGAAAATACCCTGTTTAGCCCTCTGTGTACAACCTCCATCAAAAAAACAACACTAAAAACATCAACAAAAAATGCTTTGTTTCAGGAAGATGCTTCACTGGACCTTCCACAGGTTCAGAAGTGGACAAGAAGAAAGACGGGACAAATACCAGCCCAGGAGAGGGACAGGTGCCCTGAAAGGAAAGTAAGTTTGCGCTATACATGATCTTTGAAAAATAATTGTTTCCTCTATATTTTATCATGTGTAAAACTCCGGATCACATTACTGTGGCAATAAACACTCCAGTGGCACTAATGTTAATGAATTGGCAACATAGAACCCGGAAGAAGCAAACATTTGAATGAATATATTTGGAATAGATATGACCATAAAGCGAGACAGGAAGTGGAGGATGCTCATCCTTTATGCCATTTAAAGTGCATAGAAGCACTCAAAAGTCCAACGAGTGAAAATGAAATAATAAATCTGCACCTCACATGATGAATTGCTGGTGGTATGAGAGTGGCTCCAGCCAGGCGTGTTTGTTTATGCAGGCGGGCGGGTGGGCCCAGGTATAGCAGTTACAGTGGCGATGTGCTATGCGGCGGTGTGCATGATTATCGACCAGCGTGTCATGCAGGATAAGGCCCAGTGAGCCTCTGTTGACTGCTTTGTGGTCAGCACTGCAGGGAGCAGGATTGTGGTTAGCCTACAGACAGCCAAGGCTGTGTAAGAAGATCAGCTGTGTGTGTGTGTCTGTGTGTCTGTGTGTGTGTGTCTGTATAAGCAGAATATGTCTTTGAATCGCACCCGTTTTCGATGACTGTATCAGCCTTAACATACATATCTTTAAAATCTATATTTACCTTCTGCCTTCTTATAGTCTCACGTTGTTCTGCTGCTGTTCCCGGTACCAAACACACAGAAAGAGGGATTTTGTTTATAAAGTTTTGCTAATTTCCCATATTTCATTTTACTTGATCCAAATGCAGTGAAGAATTAAAAAAATCATTAATTAAAAAAAAATCTAAGTCATTTTTATTTTCATGTGAAGGACGAGCTGGAAACGGCTGAAATGTGTACATGACACATTTACATTCATTTTGCGTGTTAAAAATATAACAAAAGTATATATTTGCACACTTTAATATAGCACAGAAAGCTTTTATCGTCACTGTACGAAATGTACGACAGACAGATGTCTGTGAGACGAAACACCCAACATGAAACCAATACATAATACATAAATCAATAATAGATAATGACTGCGGTATTAAAGTATTGCGGGTTAGATTTAAAAAAAAAAAAAAAAAAACTCTAACGATCATAGATTTAGATTGAAAGTTCAAAGAGAAAACTTTTTGAGAGCTCTGGCCCCTGAAGCCTCCTCGAGGGCGGCTGGGCAAACAGCTCGTCTCCTTGGTGCAATCTGTCCTCTGCTGTGGCTGTGGCTTCACTTTTGTCCATTGTGAAACATTGTGAGCATAATTGAGAAAAACAGTTGTACTCCTTGCCAGAAAAATGGTGAAAATAGATTTAGAAAATTCATGGCTGTGTTCTGGAGTGACACACACACACACACACACACACACACACACACACACACACACACACTAGAGATGCATGCCGGAACTAATGGATGGCTCTCATAAATAGCAGCAGTTGGGGAGCAGCAGTTCTTCTTCTTCTTCTTCTTCTTCTTCTTCTTCTTCTTCTTCTTCTTCTTCTTCTTCTTCCTTTGCCATGCTCTGATTCTTCCACGTCCTGATGATAGCAACATCGCGGAGAGCTTCATCAATTCTTCATGCCGCCCAGCGCTAAACACAAACAATATCTGACGGAGGTTTGCCACAGGCATGCTCGCAGCATCCCGAACCCCCGCATCCTCTGTCCCCTCTCAGCATGTTTTGCAAGCTTGAGCAGTTTTGATACAGTGGCGGTTGGAACGGGGACATCTCTTTCAACATCCAGGCGATTGTTCAGTGTGATGTGTGCAGTCTTGACTGCGACTAATTCTTGTCAGGACACGCTGGGGTGTATTGATTGTGGTTTTGTTACCGTTATTATACTTTTGTATGACTCAGCAGCGTGCTCGACTGCTGGCACTGTTTCCTTCCAGCAAGGAAACTCGTGGGTTTGGCAGGATGATAGAAGCAAAAGCTTTGGCGAGATTCATTTTAGAACCATCCCTTATTTTGCAGAAAAAATGGACCTTTTGTGATGTCACGTAGGGCACCGATACCTATCCCGGCTTAGTGACAACGGCCTCCAGCCAGGCGGTCTTCCTGCCCTCTGAGTCCGTCTCGATTTTGTCGTTGTGAAAGGTTCAACCTAGCATCAATTTTAGAGGATTTTCAACATGCTGTTAATAAGATTCTTTAATTGTTTGTATTGCTACACTGAAGTGCAGGTGGAGAACTAAAAATCTCACATCGATTATCGTATGCAACGAAGAACAGGCACGAACTATTGTTCACGCAAAAAACCACAACTTTCTTCTTTTCAAGGTGTGACGCCAAAGCCACGCCAGGCTAAAAGAGTAAATCAGACTAAAACATAAATAAATCATCAGAATTTGAAAGGTGACGTTCAGTTTATTACTGCATAATAAAAAAATACACATTATGAGCCATTAGCTGGAAGTCTTGAGTGTCCTCCTCGTTTGGTTAAAATGCTAACATCAGCTCGGTAATGCATCCGTCCGCCTTCCTGGGACTGACGTACCCTTATGATGAATGGCTCTGTTTGAATAACATGAAGACCCCTTTAACCTTGGGTATAAATCCTTTATTTGTTTTCATCAAGCACTGTCTCCTCCCTCGTCACAATTTATGTCACCGTGTATATCACAGCACTCTTGACTGCCTTGTATATAATGGATGCGATTTGCATAAATTGTACACATCAATTGAAAACCCTCATCAATATTCCCTCTTGGATTGGGAGAGCTGGACTTTTCTCCTGCAGCTCCGGCGGCGGCTGATACACTTAGAAAGAGCCTCCCGATTCGGCACCGTGGCAGCAGTTGTCTCATGTTGAGCGATTGTAAAAAATATCGATTTGAAGTCTCCTACGCTGATTTGGCTCATCTGTCAGCGCCGCTGACGGCTGATGACGGCGACTGTGGTGAGATCAGACGTGTTGCTCATTCATTTTCCCACATCAGGCCGACTCGATGGCTGGGAAGTCGTCACGTCTCACTGGGCGTTGTTGTCAAAAGGTGACGTGTGCCAGTAAGATCTCAAAACAAATGTGCACCAGACTGTTTTACGCCTTGATTAAACAGAAGACTTTCCATAACCATGGCCAGAACTCAGATGATCAGTAACCAGCCTGTTAGATCGAGGTAGCAAATATTTGCTATATTGTGCAACTGAATTGTAAGGTCCTGTCACGAAAACACTTGATAACAGCGCTGTTCCGCACTGCACGATCTCCAGAATGCAGCATATTTAGCCCTCTGTTTACAACCTGCAGCAGAAACACTTGCTGTTAGCTTCCCAGGAAAACGGATGCTTTTGTTGGACCTTCAGCATGTTTGGATTGGAATTTTAAAAACAAGGTGATACCAGACTGCGGCCGTTGTCACTGGTTTGGGAGAGCTATCACAGCCCCTTGTGACATCACAAAGAGTTGTGACGGAACTTTTCAGGAGCACAAATGTGAAGAAAGCAAAATAAGTAAAGAGTGGAGAATTTGCATTCCTGGGGGTTTCCCGCTGACAGTATCTACAGATGCAGAGTGTTAAAAAAAGAAACAGAAATATTTTAGCGCAATTTGTCACTTTTACTGTTTCGTTAGACTGTAGTCAGGTTGTATTAGACTGGGACGCCCTTTGAAGTGTTTTCTACCCTGTAGCAGCAACAGCAACCATCCATCCATCCTCATTCATTACCTGATGAGTGCCCCCCCCCCTTACACGGCTCTCTTCCTCCTGCTAACCAGGATCCATAATAAGGAGCGCTGGTGGCGCGGACATCTTTCACCAGTAGACTTGTCATTAACTAAAAGCATTGTGGAGCTTTCCTCCCAATTACCACTCCCCCTCGCCGCTGCCGTAAATCACACACCGTCGTCCCTCATGAGCTGTTTCTCCTGACAGACTTACTCCTTCCAGCCCAGAGGTTTTTGTTTTTTCTCTCTTTTCTTCGAGAGGACGACGACGTAGGAAACTTTACCTCCCCAAACTGTCTCGTTTTCTATCGAGTGGAGCCGGTGGTTTGATTGTTGGAGTTTTAGGGCCGAGCAACAACAGAGACCTCATCGCTTAAGCTGTTATGATCTCTTAATGGTCTTCCATTACTGCATCGTTGGCCTAAAAGCCAGCAGTCGGTGCTCTGGCTTTGATATCACTTACATTAAAAGCAGGGCCGGGATCGTTTGTAGTGGCGTTTAAGTCATTTGTTGAGCGTGTGTGTGAATGTGTTTTGCGAAGTGTGTGTCTGTGTGTTTATAAAGGAGACTGAGGTGCAGTGTATTTTTATCTGCATCATCGATCTGTTTCTACCTCCCCTCCTCGGCTCCCGAGTGTGGAATCCTTGACCTTCAGCTCTGGAGGTAACACTGAGCCTCGTGACCTCCATTCTGGCGCGCCGCTGCAACAGCATTCTCGCGCACTCGGCCCCGACACACACACAGCGGCACGCACACCTGCACGCACGGAAAAGGATCCTCTTATATTCTTCGGTTTATCCTTGGCAATGAAAATTGGCAAGTCTCAATCTGAAGTGTGAAATCCAAGTTTTTAAGCCATGGTATGTAGGTTATCATTTAGGTTATCAGATGATAGCCACTACACACAGGACCTCTGTCGGTTATCTGTGGTTTCTCTGTCTTTTCATGCACAAACTCTACAAAATGCACAAAAGTCTGCGTCCCAAAAGGCAAGATTTCCATTGTCTTTGTTGTCAGCACCTTCTCAGGCAGTTGAGGTTTTGGCTCCTACAGAATGAGCCGGGCACTGCAAGGGGGTTTGTCTGTATGTGTTTCTGTACCAGAGTGTGAGGAAGTGTTCGGTATTATGTGTCTACTGTTTCTGTGTGTGTGTGTGTGTGTGTGTGTGTGTGTGTGTGTGTGTGTGTGTGTTTGTGCGCGCCGTGAGAAGGAGGTGCAGGGCTCAGTAGCTTCTAGGCCCTGTATTGATGTCAGCTGCCACCCCCCCCGAGGCCCAGCTCTGTGGGATAGTGTGTCAGTAGGACAAAGGCATGGCGCCATCCGTCCTGCTCTACGGCCCAGTAACTAGAATTAATTACAAACCAATCGAATCTGCTGCAGCCAATTGGTAAGCTAATTGGTAATTTCAGCTGCCCATCTCGTCGTGGATGGGCATCTGACTGTGGCTGTTGGTGAGGTCGTTCTCCGTTGGACCCTCTGTTACACTTTGTGGTGTCCCGGGCTGCGGTGTGACAAGGTTACTGAAATCTCTGGCGACACCCGTAGTTCACAGAACACTGTCAAGCTTTGTCGGTTTCCTTCTTCTAATTCTGTTCTATTCTATTCTGTCCTATTCTATTTAATTCTATTTCTGTAATTGGGGTTTGAAATAAGAATCCCAACATTTTTTAACATCTTAATACAAAATGTGTTTTTTTTTTCTTCGTAATAATCATTTCGATTACGGTCTTTTCAGATGTAGACAATCACCAAAGTTTTTAAGACAGTTGATCAGATTTTTGCACAATTTATTATAACCATGCATTGAAACCTTATCAAGTCAGTTTCCAATATCAGTCTGAATGGTGCATAAAACAGTGTTACGAGTAAAACTGTCCACAGCGTGCAAAGTTGTGAGTGCGAGTCTCTCTGCTCCTGGGTGTGGCAGACCAATCACCTCAAGGTGATGGACAATCCATGACTGCGTCTGGGCTCTGTGGGATTATTGCCATAGATGTCACAGAGGTTCTAAAATCCAATGACTGTTTTTGCTTTTACCATCATTTCTCCTCAGTTTTTTAAAGGTGAAATTACCCTTTGCAAGTATAAGGGAACCTTTGGAGTCACATACCATTTCATCAGAGATGACACAGGACAGGACATGGTCCAGTGATCCTTGTCTGGTCCTGCTTCTGGCTGCTTGTCTCACTCACTGCAGCCACTGTCCTGGCCCTGACAGTCCCAGTTCCCTTCCCATTCCTCGTGCTTCCCTCCCTTGTTGTATTCTTTTGCCCATTTGAGAACCGTCCTGAAAAAAAAGCCCAGTTGTCTGCGTTTTAGTGAGTCGTCAACATGTCTGGCTCAGGAGGAAGTGCATGCGGGGGGATGAAAGGCATGTCAAGGTGCCAGGTTTCTGGAGGAGCATCAATCTCCCAATTAGGCCTGAAATAACCTGGCCCGACCTGACACTTCCTGCCTGCCTGTGCCCAAAGAGAGAGGAGGAGTGGGAGGAAGGGAGGACAGAAAGTGTGAGTCGCTGAAAACGAGAATGAAACATTATGGACGGGACCTGTGAGTGGGTTTACCTCATGGAGGAATGTCTGTTTGATCTACAACCAGCTCCTGTTCAGAATATCTGAACATTTGATTGCTATATGTTTTATGAAACTTCAAATTGGTGCCCTTAGAACATTTAAACTCTGGGCATTGGGCCCTGCAAATGGTTTAAGTAATAGCCAATATCTGGTGCCACTACAATCTATCATATTTCATTTTTATTATTTATTGTATCCCATGAGCCAAACTATTTCTGTTTGAGGTGGTAAATGAATTACTAAATAAGCAAACAAATCATACTCTCCTCTATTACAGTCATCGAAAGTGAAAATTTTGCTTTACAGGTGTAATGATCTGCTGTCTTGTGCCTTCAACCGCATCACACTGGTGAAAATATTTAGTGGAACACCACTCATCATTAGCAATCAGTTGCACTAATCCTTTGCATTTTAGACACATTCTAGACACATTCTTGCCCAAAACACTCTGCAGCCTACTAAAGTGAGGGATTAGCAAAAGCAAACGGCTCGACCTCACAAACATACACACTGCCTCGTAAACAGAGGTGGTCTGCGGGCAAAGCAGTATTTCAAGCCAATCCACCAGTTTATTGTCTTAAACAAAATGACCGGTACACCCATAAATTGATTTAGGCATAAACGTTCAGGCTTTTAAGTGGGTACCCCCTTTCTCTGATATGTTATTTGTGCTCAGGCTGCACATTGATCGGCTTACGAGTGATTTGCGCGTGTTCTGGCCTTTTTTGTTTCCCATAAGGGTCATAACTCAGTTTACTGGTGTAGAAATGTATCTTACATGAGCTGGTTTTTAAAATTACAAACATTTGCTGTTGGGGAGAAGCAGTGACAGCCACCATCACACAAAGCAGGGCTGGCTCTCAGGAAAGCTATCTGTTGATAAAAGTGAAGCCTCTTAACAGATGATCTACCTTTTGGTTTTCTTTGATCTCGGCTTGTCAATCCCAAAGTCTTTCCCACCGTTGGAAACACAAACCTCAAATAGCAACCAGATCGTGAATGTCTCCATGATTTAGCGCGCTTGTTACCAAAGCGGTGACCTGACCTTCACTAAATTTCACAAAATTAGCCCATCAAACAGAGGTAAGCCCTTTCTTACCAAAATCACATGGTATTGTCACTGATTTAGAGCGTCCAAAATCAAAAGCCAACCTTTCTGGCAAACACATTTCTGGTTTTTAGGTTGTCTTTTGAGCTCAGATGGGCAGTCAGGCGATCGAGAGTTTCCAACTATTAAGTTAACACTGCTGATCTGCGCAGGATAAACAGGAATTGCAAACCGGATTAGAGGCGCATTCCCTTCTCAGATGCCCAGTCTGCAGCGTTAGTCTCTCCCAGTTAGGCCAGAGGAGCAAGATGGATGATCAATGGCTTCTCTAAAAATCATTTGTTTAATCTGATTTGCAGGGATTTTCTCTCCTTCAGCAACGGAAACCAGGCACGGCTGGGGAGAGAAAAAGTGTGGTGGGAGTCTGCTGAAACATTGGTTCAATACAGACATTATTCTGAAACCTGACACCACAGGAAATAGATATTGATCATCATGATGAGCATTTACTCACTCTGGCTGCGTGAGGGCCAAAGGAAGACCCACCAAGAAGATTCTTAGCTGGAGCGAGATGGCACTGATGCCTCTCGGGCTTCTTTGCAAGCTTCACTATTTTTGGGTCTGCCAGCCCACCACCAACCTCTGAAAAATTGAAAATAGTATTTATATAATGCTGCAAATTAGTTTATACCCAAAGTTGATCAGACTTGTTACTTACATAGGGCACTGTCGTTATGTAGTTACAAACAAAAATGTACCGCTGGATCAGTGAGGTTAAGAAAACGGAAAAAAATCCATCCTTCCATCTTCTATACCTGCTTCCTCCTCCATTCAGGGTTGCAGGGTGTGAAAAAATATTTAAGTGATATATTTACATTTCTTACAATCCATTTCTACCCCCAGTAATCCAGCTCTCAGTGTTGTGGGGTTACACCCTGGACAAGTTGCTAGTTTATCATTGGACAACATGGAGAGACAAACTCAAGTCAAGCATACAGTTTCCAGTCACCTTACTGTGCATGTCTTTGGGCTGCGGGTTCGACTCTTTGGGTGGTAATCAAACCCTTGACTTCTTGCTGTGAGACAACAATCTACAGTGATATTTGTTGACCATCCGTGACTTTGGCAAGTTGCTTGGTAGCATGCAAGGACCAAGTTAAAGACAGACCACATCTTTATCTTTATTGTCTTTATGGTACCTGCAGGAAGGACTTCCCAGTACTGAACAAGAGTTAAACTGAGAACATACTTACTGTGTAGTAAAAGCAATAATCTCCACATACTACTACTACTACTACTACTACTACTACTACTACTAATAATAATAATAATAATGATAATAATAATGATGAAGATTATATGTCGTTCGTTGTGTCAAGATGTGTATGGGCAACAGTATCAAACATGCTTTGATGCTAACAGAATCGTTTCCCTGCCTGACATGCTTGGCCTTTGTGCTTTGTGGAAGGCTTGTAAACATCACGAGCCATTTTCAAACACAGGCGGCTGTGATGAGAACCGTTGCGACTCATCTGCCAGGACGGTACTTATTTTTCATGAAAATGCCAACCAGTAGGAGATGGAGACAGATCTTCTACTTCTTCTTCTCTAAGCTATTTATGTATCTTCTCTCTTCTGCTGTTTACATTATTCATATCCCTGAAATCTGTTTGGCCAGACACTGAAGAAGCCTGGGCTTTCAGCTTCTATTAGTGTCCGCATTTTTCTTTTCAGGCCCCCTGAATCTACCTGTGATGCTGAAATATTAATCATGGGGTCCAAATGCACCAGCCAGTCACGCATGTAAAAAGGAGAGGCTAATGCCTTTTCATAATGGTCCAGTTCTTCATGATGCCACGAGCGGCCAATCTGGGTCCCTGGGTAATATTTAATCAAGGCTTTGCTCTTTTCAGTCAATAGCCATTTTATTCTGTGAATTATCCATCTATCTTCCCATCCATCCAGACATCCATCGCTACTTATCATTAAGAGGACTGCTAAGAGTTTGAGCCTGGCTGACTTTGGACGTGAGACAGTTTATGTAGCAAGTCGCTAGTACATCATAAGCTCTACTGGCTTAATCTTAGCCGATAAAAACATTCTGAGGTCACTCTGTAGTTGTGAGGTAATGTATTATTCATGGAAAATGCACATATATGCTCTTTTTCTTGCACTTGTCTCATCCGGGGAATTCCATCAGCATTGATCTGAGCAGCAGACAAACAGGATGTAGAGGCTGATACAGAAGACAGCAGGGGAATTTAAGAGCATTTCTATCCATTTGCACTGTTAAACTTTAAGATATTGTGTGTGGACTCGATGGGGTGATGTATGAGGAGGGTTGGACCATGGTGTACATTTATGTATTAGAGGGAGGGCATGATATCAAGAGAATAAATCAATACAGAATGAGAAAGGGGAAAAGAGTGTGTTTGTCCTGCTGGGGTTCTTCATTAAGCTCCTGTCTCCTATTGAAAGCTGAGAGTAACACGCGTGTGTGTTTTACAGTCTGAAAGATGGTGTCACAGTCTGGATAGAGGTTTTCACGGACATTTAGATGTAAAAATATCTTACTTGCGGAGAAATGCAGAAGGGGGAGAAAAACAGTACTCAGACTAAGATACTTGCTCAATAGTACTTGATACACTAGCTGATGTTTACCATTATCTCCACGGCTGAAATCTAATATACGTGCATCTCATTGCAATTATTGCTACTTAGTGGACGATGTTGCTATTAATGTTAGAGAACTCAAAAGAGGGGATCAAATGTGTGTGGGCAATTATGGAAGAGGAACAATTAAGAGGATTAATCCAGAAGGATAGACTATAGACTATTTTTGTCTCTTGTGACTGTGAGTAGAACCATCATTTGGACTCCAAAGTTTGACTTTCTGTGTATATTATATTATATTATATTATATTATATTATATTATATTATATTATTGCTCTTAATTTAATGGAGAATTCACCCCAAAAGATGCTACGTTGCCAACTCAGCAATACATTTATGCAAGTTCTGGAAGTGGCATTTTTAAAAATATATTTCATGCACTGAAAGGATTCAGCAACACAAGTGAGCACTTCTCCAATGTGTCGAAACTTAATGGCGGGTCGGTTATCCCTACCTAAAGTGAAATTGTGACTGGTTATCATGCTGCTCTCTATTGGAAATATTCTAATGAATTCTTGTGTGTTTTTGAAAAAGAACTGCTGCCACTTGCAAACTGGAAGAAACTCCAAGCACATGGATGCTTTTATGAGGATGAATATAACCTTTCTGACTGCAACACTTAATTTCAGTGAAAACAGCGAGCAGTGCCAGACTCTGGGCTGTCATTCTAGACACTCTTAATGGCTCTGCTGTTTGCGGTGGCTAATTGCAGAGTGTAAATGATAACATCTCTTTAACTGTATAGTAAATGGAGTCTTACAGTGTCATGAAACATACATAAGCAAACACCCAAGCTGCTACCCAACAGACCCCTCAACACCGGCTCCTGGGATATTTTAGACCTGGGCTGAGTGAGGGATGAGGGCTGAGGTAGCGGGGGGGCGGTCGGGGCGCAGCCGACTCCCACAGGAGACTGTGACGCCCAAACAAATTCGATAACCTAACCTTGTTACCCCCCAAGTCACATGGCTCGGGCCTCCATAATAATCCCCCCTCCCCATTCAAAACAATAGCTCTGGCAGACAAGCAGGACAGCCAATAGATAACATACACACTTATGTGCACACATGTTCACACACTGAAAGCCACAAGTGCACACACATGCATGTGTGTGTGTGTGTGTGTGTGTTAGGGGGGTGGGGGGGCAGGGGAGTATAATGAATGAGCGGTTGTGAATGGACGGCTGTGTGCACTTAGCGCTAGGTGCAGCCAGCCACGGCGCGGGATGATGAATTGACATTAGCTTGTCGTGGAGGCAGGCAGACGCTGGATTGGAGAAGAGAGGAGAAGAGAAGGAAAAAAGGAAGAGGAGAGGAGAGGAGAGAAGAGGTTTGTGTGGAACAATTTAGAGGAGAGCAGAGCAGAGTGAGAGGGAGAGAGAGAAAGAGAGAGAGAGAGAGAGAGAGAGAGAGAGAGAGAGAGAGAGAGAGAGAGAGGACTCCGTGGGGAAGGTGATGAAGCATGCAGCTCAGGTTTCCTGTCTCTGATGTAAGGCCAGCCTGGATCGATGGCTCTGCTGAGGCCTGGCCAGCGCACTCCAACCTGCCAGCCTGCACCCCTCTCTCCCCCCACCACCCTCCCTCCA
This sequence comes from Nelusetta ayraudi, assembly GCF_046127955.1. Classification (NCBI taxonomy): domain Eukaryota; kingdom Metazoa; phylum Chordata; class Actinopteri; order Tetraodontiformes; family Monacanthidae; genus Nelusetta; species Nelusetta ayraudi. The sequence goes on along the minus strand of NW_027466055.1, from coordinate 5,097,304 downwards.
CTTTTCCCTCCCTCCCTCCCTTTGTCTGGAGCCTTGTCTCTTCTTTTTCTCTCCTTTCTCACCCCTGTCACCTGCCATTCTCTCCACCGCTCTTTCAATCTGGCTGGCAGTTTCTCTGCCTGCTTCACAGCAAGGCCACAGCACTTTTGCTAAGTGTGACGTGACTACAATTAGATAGATAGATAGATAGATAGATAGATAGATAGATAGATAGACTACACCAAGGTACTGATGTGAAAATTAATCTAATTTGACAGTTCTTATGAATACTTTAATGTAATGTCGTTCTCAGTACAACAGTGGTTTGGAACATGAAAATGTTTGTAAATACAGTTTGCAAAAACATCATGAAATATAGTCATATAGTCAAATACAGTCATCATGTTTATTTTACAATCACGTAACTAAGCATAGCACTAATGTTGCGTCTAACTGTACAAGTTGAAATTTAAACTCTCTTTTGCATCAAATCATTTGATACACTTTATTATCATTTCAATCGTGCTTATCAGGATTGTTACAGACGTCACGACAACCAATAATAACACTCAGCAGAAATGGTCGATATCAGCTTAAGGATAAGCAGGTCTGGAACACCCGCACCGCTTTCTTTAGCTGGTGGTAACACAAGCTGCATTATGACTTGACAGAGGAAAAGGGTTAAAATATAACAAGCAACACTTGGGCTGCGTATGACGGGCTGCCATTTATATTGAGACAAATGGCTTTTTAATAGCCTTCAGAACATGATTCTAATCTGAGGAAGCTGGTCTGGCTTTGTCTCTCGGGCTGAGGTGCGGGCTGAGACGAAATAAGCGTCAGAGAGCCCACCCAACTTTGAGGGATGCCACATATGTAATCCACCGAGTGCAAAACAAGGAAAACCTAAGCAAAAAAAAAAAAAAGACATCTTCCCCACCCCCCCAATATTCGGTGTTGCAACATTGTAGTTGTACAGTGTCAATTTTTGCAGAAGTAATCCCCACTATGCTTACAGAGGAATTCAGTTTATAATGGGAATTTAGGAAAATAGAATAAACGTTTAACACTGATTGCATGTGATTTCATCCTGGCTGAGGAGCTGAAATGAGTTTATATAAGGTTTGACTTAAATGACTCTGAGCTGCTAGATGAACAAAACAATTGTAAAGGCCTAATGTCAGGAATGTCATTGGCCCAAAGATGTGAGTAGTTTAATTCTTAAATGCATTGCTCATATATTCCATTCTTAAGTGATATTGTTGCTATGCATACAGTATCTATCTTTGGTTTTAAACATATTGTGGAAATAGTTGTCCCTCTGTTACACAGACAGTGATTGAGCCACTCCAGTTAACATATAAATCTAGGACAAGCATGGAAGATGCAGTGATAGACAAGAAAAACAGTCATGCTTATGCTTCGGTGAATTTTCATCATCCTTTATCTGCATGCAGAAACATGTTCTTGCACACAGGCTTTCAAAAAATACCCAGCATTCATTCTAGAACAATATGCTGTTGACAATAAGGCTACAGAGGACCAGTTTTAATAAAACTCCTGTTAAAGTTTCACAGTGGTGCGTCTTGTCCCCTTTACTGTTCGTGCCAAACACCAAAGACTGTAAAACCTCTGTCAGATTTGCAGATGACACTCACTGTGATGTTCAGTCTCCTGCAGAACCATGAGTTCTTTCTGGCAAATATTTTTACCTGCCCTTCCTGCAGAGTTCTATCTCCTGACATCTAAGACAATACTATACAATACTGTATCCTGCCAGACCAAATCAAATAGGCATCTAAAATCATGTGTTCCATCTGGGAATCTTAAATAAAATTTAGCGAGCTAACTGGAAACAATGCTCTGGTGGCATTGTGATGACTGTATGTGTTCATTTATTTCATATTGTATTTGTGTCTACTGCATTTATTGGATATTGTATCTGTACTGATGTGTGTTTTAACTACTGTTGCGTATCAAATAGACCTTTGGGAACAGTAAAGATTTTTAAATCAATTCAAATCAAATTATTAACAGGTCCAACATACGCTTGGTGATTGATTTAAAAATGGCAAAAATCAAACAGATATAGCCATGATTTTGTTTTTGTTTGTGTTCATTGCGTGAAATGACAAGACATACTGGCGATCATGTTTGCGTGTGAGTCCACTGTTTGACTACTTCAGACATGACATTGAATGTAATCTGGACCGGGCAATGGTTGCTCAGCTACGGAAAAAAACAAAAAGTCCTCCCTGTTAGTGGGACCCTGACATTGGTTGTGGCACTGGAGGGGGGATTCTGTCTGTGCATGTGCTCATTAAGGCTTGTTAGCAGACATGAGTCTGGGGGAGCTATAGTTAGGCAGCCCGAGTCTGGGGTTGTCGTGGAAAAACTCTAGTCTCATCTGTCAACATGAGGATAAGTATTTCACAACTAAACACATGGGGCTCAGACAGACAGCCTCCACATCACCTCAGCCGTGATGGTGTAAGATGTTTTTTTCAAAGGTCGCAAGTTGAAATCTATGAATGTTTAAAAGCTGGCTGTGCTCAACTTCTTCATGTCACTCTTGCTTTCTGAGGAAATGTGAAAAAAAAATGTAGATTTTTTTTTTTTTTTTGGAAGGCTTAGGAAGTTTCCTTCCTGGTAACCAAGTGATGCTTTGAGAGAAAGTAAAACCTTACTGCCTAGATTTGTTTCCTGTTCTTTATATATTTCTGTACTATGCTTGTGTGTGTGTGTGTATACATACATATACAGTATATATACATGTATGTATATATATATACACATACATATATATATATACAAATCTATAATCAGAAATCTAGAAATCTAGAAAACACTTAGTCAGAAAGTGTCACAATTGCATTCACAGTGACTTTGTGTCAAAGTTCTATAAATTGCACATTAAACTAATGATTTTCTTAAAAGTAGCACCATTCTTTTTTTTTGGCAGTTGTTCAAAACTTTCTCGTCTGAGCAAATTCTCAGTTTTTGAGAAATAGGGATGATTCACCCAGGAGCAGAGATAATTTGTTTTGGCAGACCGCGTCACCGTGAGATGGCCTATCTCTTACCATCTGTGTGTGGATGGGCTTCTCATCGTGGCCTGATCTAAACCTATCTGACATCCAACATAACCATAGCCCACACGCCAAGGCTCATAGCACATGAGAGAGCAGTCAGGACTCATCTGGCGCAGAAATCCAGTCCCTTGTGCATGTGGTCGGCCTTCATTTCCTCAAAAATGCACAACAGCGGTGCAGCGAAGTGCCCGTCTGCGCTGGCAGGGACCAGCCCCATGAATATTTCACCTCAAAAAAAACCTCAGGATGCCAAGAAGCCTCGGATGGGACCCCAGCAAATAATTTATACCATCTGCTGTCAAGCATGTCCCGGATCCCAAAGTTGGATGGTTTGGTGGAATAGGACGGCGGTGAACAGAGGGATATATTGTCGGTTTGTGTACGCTCCCTAATGCTTGTACATGCGGTTTTTCTGTAGATACAATTCCAAAGCTCTAGGCTGTTTACCAAAGCCAAGGAGCTGTGTAAGGGAGCTTAAATAGACAAAAACACAAGTGTTGACTTTTTACCCGAGGCAAACGTTTCTGTTGACAGAGCTACGGCAGCGCAGGTCTCGGAGGTAGACGATATGCCGCGGATTGAGCAGCGCAGCGCCCCGTAAAGTGGAAGCAGTTGATTTTAGGAAAGATGGAAGGGTGACGACTGTGCTGGCATTCGGGAGCAGCTCGCGAGAGGCATGAAAACAGTTGAGCGGGGGCCATCCAGAAGTCAGCGACTGGTGCGAGGCTGGCTGCAGATGCTCACACAGAACTCATTCACAGCAGGCTGGCTCAGCTAGCGGCTTGGCGCGGCCACATGACCTGCTTTCTATCACCTGCCCACCTTTTGATTTCCCGTGTTCACTCCCTGCCCGATTCCTGTCCGTCCCTTCCATTTTCAGTTTCTCGGGGATCGTCCCTTATGAGCTCCCTTGCCACATACACCCTTTAATCAATTTTCAGGAAGGAGTGAGTGATTTCCAGCGCTCTTCTGCCACAGGCCTGGTGCGGAGTGAGTCAAAGCAGCACTTCCCCAAGTGAAGAATGCATGGAGTTAGCCGGTTCCACATTGAATGTATGGCCAGTTTGGCTTACACAAGGGACAGTTTGTCACAGAGTTAAACTGTAGTCCTTTAAGTTTCGGTGTTTAGTTTTATTTTCTGGTCTGTATCTCAGGAAAATTTGGGATATGCATTTACTGAAAAAAAACCAAAAAACTAAAGACAAAGACAGACAACATTCAGGCTGGACACAAGTTTTACTTGTTGTATCACTTGCAGATAACCTCAGAATTCTTTGTGGTCCTTATAATAGTTCCATTCATGTCCAGCAAAGTGAGACTGGGCTGAGATATTCACACTTGCGGCGGCTTCAGTGAAGCGTGCAGGTGTGTTCACGGCTGTTTGTACAGCGCTGGTGTGTCTGGGAGTGAGCCTCTGGTGGGCCAGCGGGAAGCTGTGGCAGTTCTTAGTCCATCACGTCTGACTGATCTCCATCTCGTTTGATGGACTTGGAGGTTATCTGTCCGGTGGTATCAGAGGCCCTTTTCATAGGCCTCACATGCAAATATGTGTTGCTGTTGTGGTGACTCTCTTCACTTTGTCTGAACAGAAGCCAACGAGAAAAGCCCATCCAAAGTCTTGATCACAAACATGCCCATGCACTTCTCTTTTCTTGGACCCAAAACTGACAATTCCGCCTTTGGAAAACTATTTCAAGAACACACATAACACACAACATTGAACCGCTGTGACTTCCATGGAGCATGTTTTTCAAATACACAGCAGAAGACGCTGAGATGTCTTACTCTCAACCAGCCAGCGCGATCATTTATAGACCCCCACACCCAGTTTTCAGCGAGGTTCGAGTGGCGGCTCTGCCAGGCAGAAACATCCCAGTCGCTAATGTGTTCCAGGCAGCCAACCAGTCAGGAGACAGCGACCAGTGGAGCAGATAATCACATCAACTGAGTGAGACTTGCACAGCCGGGCGATGCCTCTAATGCTGCTGCTGCTGCTGCTCCTGCTGCTGCTGCTGCCAACGTTGATGATGGAGATAATACTGATGCTGCTCTCCTCCCTCAGACCAACAAAAGAAGGCTTATGTGTTATAAAGCACAGGGAGGGTAAATGTATTCAGAATACCGGATGTCCGTGTGATTTCCCAAACATGTATTTTTATATTTGTCTGTCAGACCAGTGATCCTCCCTCTCCTCTTCTCTAATAAAACTGTCTTAATTGTGCTGAGCCATCTGTTTTACTAAGGCTGGATGATGATCTAAGCATCACTTACCAGAGATGCAAGTAATGCTGTTTATACGTCCAATGAAAATCAATTGGTTTCCTGATGGTGGATCAGAGACGGCGTGACTATCCAAAAAAACACAATAGGGAAAATGCCCTTTTGTGGTTCGCCTGTCAAGTTCCTGTGCTAAAAACTGCAATGATTAGGCACTCATTCACACTGAATACAAGACAACTTGTGGGCCTACTTATATGAAATATATAAATCGTTGCTGTCATCACTGGAACTTGGATCACTCTTTTGGTTTAATGAGATGCTGTTACAGAGCGAAAGGAAAACTGTCTATTAATAAAGGCCTCATACTGAGTACTAGTTGTTTGGTAATACATAAAACAAATGATAAAATGCTCAATAAAGATTGGAAAGCTTATTGTACACAGCAGCTTGGTCTGTCAGATTCACTCAGAAATCAACATTAATGGATCTGTTTAGCGAATGAGACCAAGGGAAAAAAGGAGCTACAAAACAATGGTAGTTTCTATAGGGGCTAATGAGAATGTTACCATGGTTTTTCATGTAAGCCAAGGTGATATCAAGCTAGCAAAACAATTTTCCATAAAAAGAAATAAATAAGAATAAGAAATATTTATGGCTGATGACAGAGAGGTAGGTTGTTCCCGGCACTATTGTGATGGCGGAGAACATATTTAAATGAGCATTTAAGCGCGTTCATCGAGCACTGAACTGACCAGGGTGATAAAATAATTTTTATGCTTGAAGGGGGAGGGGACAGAGAGCCACAAATCAAAACATGCGGGAACATTACACTGCAATACAAGCAAATAAAATGGGTGTGACAATGAATGTCACCCTCGGCTTCTTGTTGATTAAAACGATCCTGCGGAAGTGTGCGTGCGTGTGTGTGTATGAGAGAGGGAGAGAGGGAGTGGGACGAGGAGGTGGGGAGTGTTTAGTACAAATCTCGCAACCACAGGATCCTGACAGTGAAATATCATTAGGATAGACAGGACGCAGGGAAAGGATAAACAGAGAGAGCGATGGGAAGCCCAGCCGGAGAGCATGCAGGATCAAATCTTGTTAACACTGTGGCGTGACCTTGGCCGGCAGCTGACACCAGCGATCATCTTTAGGTCACCGTCACCCAGCCACTCTGTTTAATTGACATTAGCCCCGGCTTCAGACAGGAGTCACGCCACTCACGCATTTCGGGGGAGACACCTATTTTTATAAAAAATGAAAACACCAAAAAAACTTGTCACAAAGAGGATGACACGTTCTAGATAAATGACGGCATGCTTGGAATTTATCATTTGTGCAAGAAGTGAAGGAAGACAAATCATTGTAAAGCCCTTATTACCAGCTGCTTTCATGTTTCATCATTCACTTTTTCACCTGCCCAACACTTCCATTCTCTTACCTCTGCCTCTGCTAAAGGGTATAAACCATCAGGACAATATAACCACCCCACATAAAGGCTGCAGATAAAATTGAAGGCTGCTACCACTGAAACACTGCCTCCCTCAAAGTGGCTGACCAGGGCTGTTTGGAAGGAACTGTCACCCCACTCTCAATAACTACTCCAGGACTTAATATAGACCTTGGTTCCAGAAGTAGAAAGAGTAGTGGAGTCATCTATTACTTGTAGGTTAGTCACACCAAACAATGATTAAGCCTTACTCAAACAATTTCTAGTTGTTTATGAAAACCTCTGCAACTTCAACGAGGCTATCACGCATAAATAAATAGGACATGATTTTTCAGAAAACTTTCACAAAAATATAAAATGGGGGGAACTGTGTTCCAAGCAGGAGCAATATTTTCATTAAAACAATATCACAATATATTTGTCCCATGAGTTACAGTAAACGCATGCCAGCACTAATGGCCGCTGCGGCAGGAAATTACATCACAGTGTGGCCGTCTGACTTCACAGGGTTACTCAGATTCCCACGTCTGGGCCCGTTTCTCATTTATGACTTTGGCATACGGCTTTTCTCTGCAATGTTTTACTGTGAGAAGGACAGAACGATGTGTCAGAGGAAACCAGTGCGAGTAGCCGGAACGTTGCGTAGGGAGTTTGTTATTGACGACCTCTGTGTGAGTCAGGATGCACAGCGCTCCTGACCCCTCTTTGTCTCATATCAGAGTCTGCGTCTTACGCTGCCAGGAAACAGAACCTTCTTTGATGACTGTGGATTTATGGAGATGCTTTACTTATTGTACCTATGGGGCAGGAAGTCAGCGGAGTGGAGAGTGGAGGTCGGCTTGACGGAGTTTTGCAGAATTTATAACACCTTTGGGTCTTGACAGTACTTCTTTATATACAGAAGGGTAAAGATCATATTGGAACAGTAATGAATCTTTGTTTTAATATTAGAAAGTAATTCAAGTCAAAATTTTAGTTTACTTTACTACTTTGCCGTTTCGCTGTGTGTAAAGATCTGACACATATTTTGAGAAGACGTCAATTAAAGTACATTTTAATAAAATATCCCTCAGGAGACTCTGCATCCAGTAGTCAAACGCAATGTGTGTCCTTTTCTTAAAGGTCTCATGTGTCTCATGTGGCCTAACACTGACCTAACCTGATCCCCTGTGCAGAAACACTCTGTTCTGGAAATTCAGAACTTTGTGATGTCATAAAGGACACGGATACCTCGTCCATATTAGCAATGACACCCTCAGCCAGGAGTCTTCTCCAACCTCTGTGACAAAATATTCTAAACCATCCTATCTTGGTGCAAATTTTCCTGACTGACGGATAAAACTCAACTGTCTCTCCCTGAATGATGAACTCAATTCACTGGCCGGTGCTGCTGTGACCTGACGATTGGAACTTTCCTCTTCGTTTCCATTTCCTTGTTTCACAATCTGCCTGATCGGTGCTCCATAAACACAGCGAGGCCCTCTGACAACTGTTGTGTGGTATATTCCTCCTGACCCTTGACCTTGCACTCATTCTTCAGTGGAGCCCACTCTGCAGCCTAATCTCTAATGCTTCCCAACCTCTACTCTAATTCATTACCTTCCCTCCTGAAGCCCCTGCTGGGTCAAAGAAATGACACACACACATACACACACACCACGCTGGACCCTGTCAGGTGTCCTGCGTCCCGATCGCTCGCCCGTCCTGACGACATCCGACTGTTTGTGCCAAAGGAAAAATGTCAGAAATTACCCGGAGTACTATCCAGTGTGTTGTATTAAAAAGGAAAAGCTGAATTCACGACACATTGTCTGACGCTGCGGTGGGAGGCGGAGGGTCCTTGTGTCGCGACAATAGAAGGAGGACAAAAGCCTCGGCAGCATGACTTATGGTGTCATCGCCAAGACCTCAGGCTGTTACGGAGCAGCCGGCGGTGCGATGGAGGTCTTGGTCAACTTGACAAATAGAACTTGCAAAGTTTTGGTTTTTTTTGCATAATAAAAAGCCATTATTAACCAACAATAAAAAAAATAATAATAAAAGCCCCTCACTTTGCCCCTCACTTTCCTACTCACTGGCTTTTGAGATGCACTTTCCCATCTCTTATTTGCTGAGGCAGATGATGCTATCTGAGGTAAGATGAGGCGTAATTATTAGCACTCAGTCAGGTCCCATTCATTGGTATTTAAAATGATTTGCAAATATGGCCTCACCACACTACATAGTCATTACGGGTGGCTCGAATTACTGCCCCCGGGCCTGTACATGGCAGATGCAGGGTAGCATATTGTCCTTTTTATATTCACGATTTCACACAGACATGACATAATAAGCAATGAGATCAGAACTAATTTCACAGTTAATTTTGTTGTAAAAGAAAAAACTGATCCTGTCCAAACCTCAACGTACCTCACCGCATTACGCATGTTATTCATAATGTTACACTCAGACCAGAGGCTGTGCTTTTATTCTGGTGATTGCGTTGTGAAATACACTGAAAGCACTCAGACTTTAGCTGCACTGACAGGGTAATATTCTGCTGTATTATGCTGTTACATTGTGTTACATTGTGTCTCCTGGGCTAATAAGCCCAGGAGATTTTCTTCAAATGTATTTTTCTTTTTTATTCAACCATTCCTGTTTTCCCACTTAAAGACATTCTCATACATTGTCACAAGATTTGGAGAGTGAATTTGCACCCTGTTATTTTCTTGGTCCCTCTAATTTTCATTCACGCAGGATTTTGTCAAATGAACCAAGCTCCCCGAAAAACATCACACATTCGTGATATCAAGTATCGAACAACTTTTTTGTATTTTTTGATGATTATAGTCTTTGATGTTTTGCTTACCAAGTTCTGTAAACACCTCGGGGGAGCTTTAATTAAATAAAATAAAAATGAAATGAAATGAAATAAATAAATAAATAAATAAATAAATAAATAAATAAATAAATGTTTTGTTGCGTGACCCTTGACTTCATGATGACGCCACTTCCTGCACTTCCTGCCACCGAGATGAGAGGTAAGACTCACAGGTGTCTGTGACAATCGCAACGCATAAAAAAAAGTGTTGAACACACGCGTCTATGAGTGAACCGTATCTTATGTTGGTCACACGTTTTGTCTGGCAAAATGTTCTTTCGTAACGTGTGTGCGTGTACGTTGTCATGACGTTCGGCGTTTCCGGTTAGTTTGCGGTTTCAACCTAGTCCGTCGTTGCAGAAACTGACGCAATTTGGCGTCATTTCTTTCTGAAAGTGTATCGCGGATTGTGACAGAAGTGTCACACTGTACTAAATGATGCGTGCATCCAGGTGTGTGAGCTCCCTCTGGTTAGATTTGTTCTGTTTGGACTTAATTTAGCAACAGCAAAAAAAAAAAAAAAAAAAAAAAAAATGCTGCTGGTGGAAAGCAGAGGTGCGTTGCACATTGTGGTGGAAGTATTGTACAAAATGATGTGTGCATGCAGAAATAATACATTCGCCCCAGCTGAGCAAGTCAGAGGTTGTCCATCTCCTCTCTAATGCCATGAATACTTTGCTGAGCAGCATGTAGAAAGCAGTGTTGGGCCAGACTAGCTACCAGTGACCCGGACTTAACACAAGGTGAGCGGTGAGGTGAGAGCAGTTAGCTGTGGTTTAAATGATCCTGTGTGGAAAAAACAGAGAGTCAAAAGTTTCTTAGCCCACACATTGTTGCGACTTGTTTGGAGGCACCCAAGTTCTGCTTGACTTCGTGTTTCAGGTTAAATAGAAGTCAACTTGTCAACACACACATTTACAACAGTCCCTCCAAAGTCAGACACCGAGGCTATAAAGGTATGGGTAATGCAATGAGATCAGGTTAATAACGACAGGTCCCCATAACAGTTTCACAGTTTCAATAAAGTTGTCCGGCTTCCCTGTGCTCGCCGGCCGCCGTCCCGTCCACCGCCCGCTTGATGAAGCCGTTGCTTACCGTGCTCGCTCTCGCGCGCAATTGGCTTCGCGGTATTTCATTCAGCCGGCTGCCAGAATCCCCCTCGGCTGCACCTTCCATAACTCTTACCCTCGTGAAAGATTTTTAATTAAAATGAAGACGGCTGGCTGAACTGTGGAGATGTCACAAATAGTTTTCGCTCCCAAAGAAGCCCATCAAGGTCTCCGGCCGTCAGATTGCAGGCAATTTCAGCTTTTTTGAAGAACTTGTTCATCACGTCTCTTTCTTAATTCAATTATCAACAGCTGCAGATTGATGCATCCACAGATAGGGAGAAACACAGAATCCAATCGCTTTCCATCGTCTTATGGCTTGTCATCTGTCTCCTTTCTGTATTATATATTGATATGCTGCTGACCCCGTGCATTTACTGTATTGGATTTTTTTATTACTCACCTTTGAGCCCGTGCTAAAGAATAACCACTGACCTCCTCAATGTGAGCACAGGGGGACCTGATCAAGCCTGTGGACGTGTTAGCCACAAGAGCATACATAATGCATATATAGTTTTGCATGTGCGCGACATTGGGGTTTGTCTTGTCAGAATGCAGTATGTGTTGGGGGTCAGGGGGTCAGAGGGGTGCTGGGGGTTGGTCTGATGTAGTTTTGGGGGGCGGTGGGAGAGGTTGGCTGCCAGGGCTGAGCGCAGGAGCCGGAGAGTCGGAAGGTCAGGTTCATAAATTGTTACCAGTGTGCCGGGGCTTAATTGAAAATGCTGGAGAAGAAGAGGGACCCCTGATCTGTGGCCCCGCGCCGCTCCGCCGTGACCCGCTGGTCCTCACTCATTCAACCGGGCGTCTGTCTCTCTCTGCCTGTCACAAGCATATATAGTTTCATCCGAAGTGTATCCGCAATCCGCCACTGTATTCAGATAGCCTATTTGTCTTGTCACTCACATCAGGGATTAGCCTCCCCGGTCGCTGCCTTGTGTGTTCGCTGGTCTAATACAAATTTGTAATAAAGGCCGGGGCCAGAGGGGTGAAGGCAGGTTTATTCATCATTTTAGGGAGGCAACAAAATTCTTGAAAAAAGGGGTGCATCTTACTCAGAGTTGGGAGGTCATGTAACTGCAGTTCACCCAGGACAGACAGAATATCAAGTGTGCGCAGGTTCTTGTTTTACTGGTAAAATAATGCAGAAACACTGATTCCAGGTTCAGACTGTTTGTCTGCCTCTCACATGATAAACTCTACAAAAATTCACAATATAAGAATCTAATTTGCAGAATGTCCTTTAAGTTTAACTGAAAAGGTTGTTAATTTACAGCATACAGTGTACAATATAATTGTAACCTTCTTAGAGAGACCTCGCATCCGATCTATTTGCTGGCTTTTTTGTTATTCACAAGAACTGTATATCAGAGTAGAAGCACGACAAGATAAACAGTAATTAGACGGAAAAATAATAACAAACTCATTCATTTTTCTATAGAGCTTGGATCTTTTTTTTCCCTTTAACCCGTGCTTTCTCAGTCATCGTTGAGCTGAAAAAGATCAAAACTGAAAAAAACTGTTCAAAGCCTCGAGTGTAAGACTTCCCTCCCTTCAATAGCATCTGCTCTTTCTGAAAATAGAAAAAATAAATGATTTTTATTATTATGCGATAAAAACGACTTAATCTATCGATAACATACATTATTTACATTCTGCTCAATTTCTTGCCCAAAGATCCCTTCGATGGTACACATTCCTTTAAGGTTCAGCAGATACCGTCCAAAATAGTATCACAGCAATGACCATGTCAACACAGTTTCCAACTGGCTAATCATTCTAAATCTGTTTTATTCTTCAATGCGCCGTTTTTACTGTACGTACGGTACTTAATTGCCAACATAACGCGGCCACACTGATGATCATCTTGGTCCATTAATCTTACAGCTGCCGCTCCTTTGTTGACAAAACAGCGGCTCATTTATACGCAGAGGTCCCACCTTCCCGTCCCCTATAGACACTGAAATCTGTCTCGCCAAACAAAGCAATCATAAGCATGAATAGGGGTCCGCTGTGAAACTCTATCCGACGTGTCTTTACGTCGCAACGCAGGTGATACATAGTCGCTGCCTTTTGAAGAGGAGCGGTGGGGCGAGTGGGCACTCGGCAAGAAAGCAGGAGAATCTGTCATTTCACACTCGGAGGAAATCTATCCAGGGTGACTATTGTCCCGCATAATAGGCAGGAGGTGGTTAAACATATCATTTTGACACACTGGGCGTTATGACACGGACAGTTTTACTGCTGCCATGGTGGAAGGAAGGAAACGCAGTCTCACGTTACTCTGAGCTGAGACAGATGAGGCTGCACTCTTTTTTTTATTTTTCTATTCGATACCTTTACTCCTTTTCTTTCCATACCATCTCTTTGTCCACGACTGAATTTCTTGGGCCCATATGGTGGAGCAAAACATTTTTTTTTTTCTTCCTTTTCTTAACGTAGCAGTTTGGTTGGACAGGAGGCATTCCACGATTAATGTGGCACATCACCACTACAGGAGTTCTAATCGCTCAATAACACACCAGCAGTGTGCTGAAACCCTGCAGGGCTGCGGACCAAATGTCTCGCATTGGACTTGTTGTCTCCTCATTATCCATTTTTCCGCAAATGAAAAATGGGAGATCAGATGGGCCGCGAAAGCTATTACCAAATACGCGGTGAGCAACCGAGCGGTGGATCCTCACTTTGAGGGGAGCCAATAATTGAAATGACCATTCAGGCCCTGCGCCATTCTGACTGGAACAGAATTAACTCACAGTACTCTTACAGTGTTACAATTAAAGTTTTTGATTTCTTTGCAAAATCATGAGGGTTAAATCAAATGGTCCATTATCCTTGGATAAGCTATCGCAGCCAGGTTTGCCCTTTTAACCAATTGTCACCCTTCTAAGCAACGATATATGGATGCCAGCAACACACTAATGTATTTTTCTGTCGATTTCCCTCCTTATAGTAGTTGTATTGCTGAAGGCTGACACAGGCCCGCTTCCATATTTATTACAGAACTTTTGTCATTCTGCCACGTGGAAAGCCAATAAACTAAGAAGTTTATTTTTCCTTCATTTCAAAGAAACTAATCCAGCAAGCTCTAGGAAATTAATTAGCCACAGTGTTGATGGCGAACCCTCCCCACCCGACATACGCGCACAGGTGTATTATACTTTTGCGGCAAGCCTCAAGACACACCTGTTTGCCGAAAACATCCATTAACGGTGATTATCAGGCTCCCATATGTTGAAGGTTTTTCACACTTTCAAAGCATATCAACTCTTGCGTCTTGTCAATATGTCAGCCATCTGTCGTGAGACAATGCACTTGGCTGGGCGGGGTCTACGCCACTGTTTTATGATTCTGAGGTGTGAAGCCGCCACCGCCACCTCGCCAAAGACACCCGCGGTGTCCACCTGAGGGTCCCAGGGCAGCAGTCATGGAGGATGGACGCTGGGGGACGACTGCCTCTTCTTAAGGTGTAACAGAAACAATCCCATTAAGTGGCAGATCGCCTTTCACTCAGATTACTGAGCATCTGTCAGTCCTGCTGTAGGGGGCAGGGTCGGGGTCTGCTACAGCTGGAACGAACACACACACACACACACACACACACACACACACACACACACACACAGCAAAAGCTCTAGTAGATACTGTGAGCCAAAAAGAAGGAGCTCAGGCCTGACACTGGTGGTGATTGGGTAGTGATCAGACAGCGTCCGACTGGGAACAAAAATAAACAAAAATCAAGCGGTTTGAAGCCTAATTTACTAATATGATTTTGGTAGAAATTCAGGTCGACCTAGTTTTCCTCTTTGAAGAAATCATGTGAATGGCCTGTGAATTAAATTTTTCTCATGGCTGTGCACACATGAATCTACAATGGTGCAATGGTGGTACGCAACCTGTCAAAAGTTTTGACACAGTACACCCTATTAATTTAATGTCTTTTCTTTCATTTTCATGACTATTGAAATTGCAGTTTCTCACTGAAGGCATCAAAACTAAGTATGAACACACATGGAATTCTGTTGGAAAGTGTAAAATAACTCAAACATGTTTTATATTTAAATTCTTCAAAATTGCCACTTTCATAAAAAGCATATTTAGAGTTATTTAACGTGTTGCTGCATAATGACATATATCTGGCTCGTGTATTTGATGCCCTCAGTATCTATCTGCAGTGTAGAAAGTTGTAAAGATAAAAAAAAAAAATAAGAAATTGCATGAGAAGGTGTGTCCAAACTTTTGACTGGTAGTGTAGGTGTTTGTCGTTGCTGCCCGAGGGCTCGGTGTGCAACAAAAAGACACTGACACCTGCTGCCTGAATAACTCGACAACCTTACACTCATTTCTGATGTCCACATGTCATCTTTGTTTCGTGCCGCCTGTGATGTCAGTGGCTTGTTTGTTCTCCCTCCTCCTCCTCCTCCTTTCTGCCAACCCGTGTCTTTCAGCGTGCTGCCGCCACCGCCGCCGCCGACTCCTCACACGGCTCGGCCTCGGCAGGTCGGTGTTGTGTTCTGGGTCTCCGCGGGGCTCGGGGGGGTGAGGCGGGGGGTGGCCGGTGCCGCCTCACGTTCACCCCGGGTGAAAGGTGAGAACTCTGAGAACAGAGCGTTCTGGTCTGCTGGAGAAGACCTGCCTGCTCCGTTCTGCATGCTTGAGTTTGGGCAAGGGGGACTGAGGGGGTGGGTTTGAGAATATGTCAGAGGAGAGAGGGAAAAAACTAAAGATCAGTGCAACTGAGGACACATGATGGACATCTAGAGCCAACGACTGAGAGAAAGCAGTTTGTGTATTGGTGGCTTCCTAACTTTAGCCTCTGGTCAGCTCAGAAATAAGATTTTGTCTGAAAGTCTTCTGCGTAAATCCATTTGTGCTGTCTGATGAACCCAATGGTAATTTTACTGCTTTTTTTTAAAAAAGTTATAAATATATAAATACGCTACTTTGGAGAGGAAACTGTTTTATAATCAGTCTTTGATAGATTTACAGTGGCATTACAATTCTTAAATGTTACAAAAGTAATGGGGAGTTAGGATTATATTTTAGTCTACATTTTAAATGATCGTGCAGAATAAAACGTTTTGGAAATGACTTTAACTGGAAAACCAAAGTTATAGCCGTGTAATTGCAGGATAAAAACTGCTCGAAATAAATGGAAGTTAAAGGCATCTATATAATAAGAGCATTTCATTTTATAGGAGCAAATATCTGCGGTCAACATTGTTTTTTTGTGTATCCAGCACAATTATATCGAAGCTGAAGGAGTCATATTTTATTCCACTGTGGCGAGTCAGTGTGGGGCGTTGTCTCTTGGCTCAGGTCAAGTTTGTGTCTCACTGCACGTGCAGGAGTCAAGTGGACCTTTACCGCATCCAGCGATTCAGCCTGTGTTGTTTTTTTGTCGCTTATACCTTCCGTCCTTACCAACCTTCTGTCCTGGTTTTCAAAAATCAAGCGCTGCACACATGACTGCACAGCGTATGAAATGAACTAACCTTAGATATGTCCTGTGTTTGAACGGCATCTCAAAGACACAAACATTGTATGGGAAACAAGCAGAGTCTTAATAATAATAATAATAATAATAATAATAATAATAATAATAATAATAATATTTTTTATTATAGTAATAATTATAATTATTATAATAATAATAATACTGCTAGACTGTCTACTCTGGGAGTGGGGAAGTGGTGCATGGCAACATAACTTACTGTAAATGACTTTACACTCCCATTGTAAATTTAAATGCTCCGAGTCGTAGCAAATTTTTACAGATACATCACTCAGTGGGCCGCACTGTTTACCTGTTGTTTGACACTTGTCCTTTCTGTCTGTCATATTATGATGGAGGATAGAACACTTACTTAGAAAGTGGGGGGGCCGTGTAAAGACAAAAGAATACCAAGGAATAAAAAAAAAAAGAAAAAAGTTGCGGCCATGCTTCACGGCTGTCTTCGAAAACAAAACAGATGCGCTTTAATTTATGGCCACTTTCTGTGATTGGAGAAGAAAGCTCCGAATCGATCTGGGCCTCTCTCTTTCACCTGTTAAGAGCTTTCCTCGTAATTGGCTGCTGCCAGCACAGCCGCTGCCAAAAAACTGCAGCCGTCTCCGCAGCACAATAGTATGTTAAAGTATGTGTAAACTGCGCCTATTTTTCTCCTGCTCCGGCCATTGATTTTTAAATGAAGTATCAAAGAAAATCAATAGTAATCAACAAATAGAAGGCAACACGCTGTAGTGTCAGATCCTGGGGCACCGCTTAATCAATTTAGACGCCTGTCACAACATGGGGACAGAGGGGAGATATGGAAAAAAAAAAAAAAAAAAAAAGTTGAGGACCTGGTCGGAGTGGGAAGTGAATTGTGGGACGAGCCATTTGTCATCGGAGGAGATAAGAAGTGACGTGGAGTTACACAAACCTTTCCACCCTTCCTTGGTCCACGCCTCGCTCTTCCCTTTCTTCCCTGGACTGGAACAGAGCGCTCGCCCGTAGTTTGGGGCGATTCGTGTAAAAACATTACAGTATCCCTCGGGCCGGGGATCGGATGACACGGCGGCGAGGACTTTTCCAAAGGGCCTGTCCAAAATGCTTAATGAATCTCCAAGTGAACTGTGGAGCAGGTAGTGGAGCTGCCACTCGCTGTCAGCACCTCCCCATCGCTCACTGTCACATGTCTCCCTGCTTCGTGCATGCCTGACTGTTGAGCCAATGTCGGGCCCATGGAGGCTGCTCTGCACAGACCTACAGGGGAGGAAGTGGCTTCTTAAAGCACAAAGGAGGGATGTGTGTTTCTTCAAGGCGAGACTGTCACACTGACGATGGGAGGCCCAGTGGTGAAGCAGTGTGGATTTAAAACTTCCCCTCCCCTCTGATGTGCCTGCATTAGGATTTTAATTCGATTGGTCTCCTCAGTGAGTTGGACGAGAGTTGGTGAAGAGATGACGAGCGCACAGCAGTTTTTGAGGGGAACTTCTGAGGCTTTGGTTTTGAGGCCTTTAACATCCGGATTAAGGCCATCATTTCAGAAGGTTATGGCAGAACTTCCTGTCCTGGAGACATTCCTCAACTTTCTTTCTGTCATCTTTGACTTTTTAGAAGAATGAATCAATGGGCATGCATGTACCAACACACACTTGTTAAGTATATGTGCTTATGGAAATTATTACAGAATCCCTAAGAACTGAATTTAGGGGTTGGAAACTAAGCATGTTTTGCTTTTGTAAAATCACATAAAAATGTCCTCACGTCAAAATAAATCGATAGAGGTGGGCACTTGGGATCTTATTCTTCTGGTGTGTGGCGGTACTAAAGATCAGTCCAAAGGGACCACTGGCAACAGACATTGGCTGAGATCTCAGCAGCACCAAACAGCAAGCTGCTAACTTGTGAAAAGCTTGCTGTGTACAGCAGATAGTTTCCATGGTCACGGGGAAGGAGGGCAGAACATGGAGCTTAATGTTAATATTATGTGTAACTGGCCTCTGGCTCCTGAATTCTTGTATCTCGGATATCTTTCATCCACCGACGACGTGCATGGGTTCAAACATTTCTGTGTCTGTGTGGTCGGCACTTGGCTTCACACATTGGTCAGAAATGTTCGGCATTTCTAAAATATTTAATGTTTTGAAACAGATTTCAATACTTGTGACAAACTACTAACCATTTAAACTGTTATTTTTGTAATGTTCAGTGCGGCTGCAGTGAGTGACACAGCAAGTCTTTGCAAACTCTTGGTCTGTGTCTATCTGGCAGTGACTTCCTGGCAAATTGCCCTGAGTTACGAGAGGTTTCTGGACACCAGTCTTCCAGAAAGACTCGTAGAGAAAGGAAGCGGCGTAATATGAGTGGATTTCACGCTGCAATGGGACTAAACCCTGGAGTCAACACAACTTTTGTCTCCCACTTGTCTACTGGTTTGGTGATACCACTGGTTCCCCATTAACCTCTCTCACATGTCTGGGCAAATGTCACGCAGCTCAGTCGCATCACTGTTCACTTCATTTCATCCCCAGTACAAAAGGGCCAGGAAGCTGTGCCAGGCCTCCCTCCGGGCTACACTTTCTAGGAACATTTGAGACTGTAGCCAAGTTTATGTTTGTACCCTGGTGCAGGTCTTCTGGTGGACGAACCGACCCCCCCGCCCCACCTCCCTACCTCTCCCTCTCCTCCTTCTCTCAACCTCCGCCCCCTCCCCTGCCGCTCCAACGTCCCGCCCGCAAACCCACCCCGCCACACAACCAGGAGCAGACCACTGTGCCAGGCCTCCCTCCAGGCTACAGTGGCGAGAAAGTGACAACATAAGGTCCATTCTGTTCCCTGTCACTCACAGCCCCAGGCCCACTGGTAAATGGAAAAGGCTTTTAGAGGTTGTAAATGGGGATGCAGAGGGGGAGCTGGGTCACAGTGGACATTACCGTGTGTGTGTGTGTGTGTGTGTGTGTGTGTGTGTGTGTGTGTGTGTGTGTGTGTGTGTGTGTGTGTGTGTGTGTGTGTGTGTGTGTGTGTGTGTGTGTGTGTGCACACGGGCAGGCACACATGTCTGCCCTGCGCACCTATAGAGCATGCACAACAGTGGGCGAAAAGGAGGGCAGGTTGCTTTATGGATGAGACTGGATTGGTCCTTTACAAGCCACTTGCTGAACAGCCCACAGGTCAGACTGTACGGTCCCCTTTTCAGCTATATAGATAATATTATATGATAATAATATACATACATGCATATATACATACATGCATATATACATACATACATGCATACATATACAGGGTGTCCCAAATAAATTGACATCATTTCACCGGCCAATAATGTTGGCAATTCTTGTTGAAATAACCTCCAATTTTCACAGAATATGTAGAAACAGATCAATATTTTATATTTCGTGTTTTATTTTTGATCTGTTTTCAGGTTGAGCCGAGCCGTTCACGCCCAAAAACAAGTCTTGGAATATGCTCACACACAGTCACCCAGTTGTGACACGGCACATCCAGTTGACGTGCGCGGTGCACATATTGAACACTTGATGTTCAACACCTAAACTGTTCAATTTCTTTGAGCTAGACTTAGTATTTTTCAAGATATTTGCTTTTAAAATAATATCAAATGTTTTGGGACACCCCTTGTATTACTGACTGCTATTACAGTTCACATGCAGGCCCATGCAGGAAGCCCTTCGTTTATTTCCTCCGTCTCAGTAACAAGCTGTTTCGCATTGTGAGAAACGCGGCGCACTGAAAACGTGCACTCTCCGTGCCTTCCGCGCAGATATACGTCCTCTGTCAGCTCGCCGTAGCAGCGTTGAAAAACCAAATTCCTCAGTGATCTCTTTTTATGACGAGGGCCGTCTGCGTCAATCCCACAAAGGGGTGAGCGCAGGGACAGTTTTGATTCACTGATTATTAGCGCGGCTTTGAAGCCTCACGTTTTTTTCGGCCTCTCTGCCGCGGCCGATGGCTGATATTTACAGCCCATCAGCCCGTTTAATTGGGGTCGCGCTCGATGTAAAATATCGCCTTGCAATTGGTTCCCGTTTAGCTTTGATGACTGTAAAACTGTCACGAAGGAACTACAGAAAGCAGAGTTCAGCGGGGTCGGCTGAAACCTTAGTTTGCAATTATTTAATCAAACATGGGGATTTTTCTTTTGTATCCGTGCTTGTTTTTCTGCTGAAACCAATTTTGCAGCCTTGCGCCAATATCACTTGTATCAGATTCAAACTACTGCTAATCAAATTCCGCGGAGCAAAGCTTTTAGGCTTCCTTATTACAGTGTTCAACGTAATCAAACACTGGTGGAAGACAATAACGTGTCACTGGATGCATTGCTTCATATTGGCCTTGCGTCTATGCATGTAAGCAGAGATTGTATGTTCTGTACTGTGCAGTGGGATTTAAATCACCTGCAACCGCCATTGAATTAATTTATCAGAGCTAGTCTGCTACATTTCGCTAAAATACGAAGAATAAATACAAAAGTTGTGCCGCTATCTCATTTCCCTTTGGGACTATTCATGTCTTCAACGTCCCTGACTGACCAAAACCCAAATACCCAAAGTTGACGACACGAAGGGAGGAGCAGTTCCAAACCCCCAGATTGGAGAGGGAGGTCTCCCTCCGTGGCGGCAGTGATGGATTGACTGCGGCGCGTCGCTGGCTTGTCAGCGCTAAGTGCGATGATCGTCAGCTGAAGGCTCTCACCTGTCGCTGCCGAGGCGGACTGAGGCGACGGCTGGCGCCGGCCCAGTCTAAACAGGAGGCGGCCCCCGCTGCCTCAACAGGTCTGCTGCCTCGCTGCAGCCGACACCTCCCTCACGTCCCTTCACACGTATCCTTCATGCCCCGAGCGCACCAGCCCGTCTGCCTGCTCTGCAGCTGGCGCCGTTGACGCTTCGCTCCAGATACTTTTTTTTGTTGGGGTTTTTTTTTTTCTTTTCGTATATACGCTGCAGCGCGTTTGACAGCACATGCATCTGAGGTCACATGTCACTTGTGTTTCACATGTCTTATTACAAGATTGGGATTTAGAAGAAAACAAAACAGATGGAGCTGAACCCTCGCTTGTCTGATACTGCGGTTCATGAATTCTCAAACTCACACTTGAACGCAGGCTCCCATGATTGTGGTCAGTGGAGCTGGACAGCAGAGGCCCTGATGTGTGGACGCGAGTCCGTGTGTGTGTGCGTGTGTGTGTGTAGCAGGATTTGTGAGTGTCTGTGAGACGAGCCAGCTGTTTTCGCTGAATGTGGGTGCGCCTCACACAACCTCGGCCACGGTGTGGCTGCCCCGCAGATGTTTTGAGTGTTTTTGCCCTTGCTTTGTTTTCCATTCCTCCTCGGCCTGTTTAGCAGTGTGAAGGATTACAAGTCGTCCGCAGGGGGACGTCACCGAGAAGGGCGCGCTAAGTTGATGTTGTGTCCCTCCTGTAAAACCGTTACTTGGCGCCACAGAGAGAAACATAAACTATTAAAAATGATGTAGGTAAATCAGTCAATTGGTTGTGTGACTGATTAGGCCGATTCTCATCAGAATAACACAATTGACTTTGCCATATTTGTGCTGTAAGTGCAAATTTGTATTTTTTCAAGAAGAATACTAATGGATGTGCTCTGTACAGATTAGTTTTGTTGAATTTGTATTTAAAAAGTAAAACCAACACACCACTTCACTTCATTTGCTTACTTCACCATATTTGTTGTTGTTACAAATGCTGAATTTTCTTAAACTAAAATCTAAATTTCTTTTCAAGATTGTTTTATCCCCATTCCATGTTTTAAATTTAGTTCCTCAGTCAAAATCTTTGACCAGCACAGATTGTGACCTTAGAACAGATATCTAGCACTTGCTTGCTATACATGGTTCTGTAGTCTTCTGCTCTATACACCCTCAACCAAGTCTCCAAACTTATGATTCAACTATTTCATTAGCTGGAGACTAATGGTCTCTTTTCACATTACTAAGAAGTAATGTGAAGTGCTTACTTCTCCCGGCCACACGATGAGGTGTGGCGTGTCTGCGTGAGAACAGAATGTGCATACGTCAAACGCCAGATTGCTTGTATACACTGACTCTTGTTCAAGATCTTAGATTACACAATTTAGGATTTTTTTTTTATTTTTTTTTTTGCCTGCATCATGGAGGAATTCCAGCCAGTGGCCACTCATCATTCATGACCTCCTTTGCAATTCCCAGAAATAATACACAAGCGGCGGAACCATTCAGAAAATAAAAATGACTGAGCGCAACAATCTTCAGCGTGCGTCTGGCAAACATCTGACCTGAGGTAGGATGACAACAATCAGTTTATCTCAGGTCAGAGTAAATTTGTTTTGTTGGGGGAGAGAAAAAAGGGAAACTTTGCCCAGAGATATTTTTTTGTTTGCTCCAAATTCAGCCATCTGTTTTTGGCCATCTGTCATTAAACAAAATGAGTCATGCTGACTGAGAATCTTCTGGAAACGGTGGGATCCAGTTTATCTACCGCCCGCGTCCAGAGCCTCTTTAGCTCTGCATTACTGGGATCACTGGGATACTGAGCGCTCTTATCTGTCGGTGAGGTTATCAGCTCTGGCCTACCTACGGCAAAAAGAGCCCGGACCTCACACAGACTGGAGCGGAGAAGGAGCTCAGCTTCTCGTTGGCCTTTTTCCCGGCGATGATCCGACACAACTTAAATAATTCAAATACAGCTGCGTCCGACATCCACGTGTAGTCAGCGCTTTTAGGGAGGCGAATTATGTCGAACTTCACCTAATAGTCGTTTTTATCGCCGGTGTCGGCTCTGTTTGTTTTGGTTGACGTTACACCCGCAAAATCTGGACCCGGGCGCAAGTATCCCAGTACAAATTAGCCAATTGTTGTTCTTGCCGGGGAGCGGCAATAAGCCCAAACTTGCCCCATGTGTTTTGAGTTGGCCTGAGTGGTGAGCGGCGCGGCTAGTGTTGACTCTCTGGTGAAAAGTGGCCTTGATCCATCCCTGCGTGGTCACTTCCAGGTCAGGCTGTAGGCAGAGTGGGAGCGGGCCGGTGGAGGAGGGGAGCGCAGGATATCAGAGACAGGCCAAATAAACAAACCTGTCAGCCGTAGCAGGGCCCTCTGACCTCTCCTGTCCCATCTGTTTTCTTATCTGCCCTGCTGCTAATACTGGGAACAAGTGACACCTCTCTCCGGCGAGCACCGACTGTTTTCCTTCCACTTTGGCACGGCCGAGCTGCGCTAGATATGCGCCTTGCAAGAAAGGTGATATCTGGCGGCCTGTGGACGCAGGCAGGTGAGGGACTCGGCGCCTTGGCAGAAACCATATCGCATGGTGAAAAAGTTGTGTACTTTTTTTTAATAATGTTTTTTAAGAGGACTTTGGTAATGAAATATTATCATTACAGTCTCTGTATAAGCCCAAGGAACCGTTTATTGCGATACTTTTTGAAAAAAGACCAATAAGTCCAGTGTATTTGGTGGTGCCTGGTGTCTGCATATTGTTTTTAATCTGTATTTTTTTTTTTCTTACTTTTTCTTCCAACACATTTCATGACATGGACAACACAACATTTTTCCAAATGCCTGATTTAAATTGCTCACTACTATTCCCATTTTGCTCAACTTTAGTACAACATTACAACAGTCAGCCTCAGTTCAAACAACCTTATGTCCGCAATGAGACAAATACAATTTTGTCTTGATGCAACTGACGGCATCTTTTTTTTTTATTGTCCTGTATCCATGATGTCAGGGAGTCTTGAAGCTGAGGGAGACATGAAGCCCAAGGCAACTGATTCCTGGGCCTGGTGGCACATAAACCTTGTAGCTGTCAATGTTTTGCGGCGGTTCCCTCCCCTTTGTGTTCAATCTGCAGCTCGGACAAGTTGCTCCGTTATTTACAACCGGGTTACGCACACCGTCCCCCCTTTCACTGCGCTCTATCCAGCTGTTGCTTTACAGTCGACAACAAAACAGCACGCCTGCCATCTACACGAGGGGGCGGAGTTTATATCTGGCTGATGGTGCCAATCATTGTTGTGGGGGGAGGAGCCGGGGGCCCGTTAATGAATCTCCCCAGGGACCCCGGAGACGGCGGGGGAGGGGAGGAGTGCAGAGGCGGGGCCTCAGCAAGCAGCAGCGCAGGAGGCTGTGAGGGCGGAGTTTGAGCGTGCAACTGCACTTGTAGGCGGTGTGTGTGTGTGTGTGTGTGTGTGTGTGTGTGTGTGTGTGTGTGTGTGTGTGTGTGTGTGTGTGTGTGTGTGTGTGTGTGTGTGTGTGTGTGTGTGTGTGTGTGCGGGGGGTAACAAGCTGTCACACTGCAGGAAGCTCTGCTGCGGTGAAGCACATCTGCCGACGTGCACAAGGGCCATGCCTGAGGGCCGGAGGGTCAGAGGGCACGACGTCCCCAGCAGAGCACTCAGATCACATATCCAATTCAGTCAATAAACTAGCTGCTGTCACTGTTACACTGACAACACTGGCCCTTTATCTCAGAAACTCTGCTGCGCAGCGGCCGCCCACTGATTCACATTTAAATCAATTACTCATATAATACGTAACATATTCATTAAATAATGATAAGCAGGCTGCCACCGCACCCCGGGATGGAGCGTTCACGTTTCTGTGTAATTTCAGTGAAATTTTGTTACCACTATGCCGATGACTGACTGGTCTCAATTATATCTCATTCGTTTTTGGTGATTACGAGTAACAGAGGTCTCCCTCTTACTCAAAAATGCTGTGCACAAAACAACATCATCATTTTTTTATAAGTGTATCTATTTGGAAAGTTGAGCGCTCAATTTGCTTGTATTCCTGCTGCATTACAAAATGTTTTCAATAAGTCTGAACGGGAAAGGTTTACATGCTTTTATACTCAGATTTGCAGCAAAGGAACGAGACAGTGAAATATGAATCATCGCCTTGTTCATTCACATTTTAATTTCAGCTGTGCCTTTCAGTTTCAGCGGGACGTCTTTCAGTTTGCCTCGATCAGAAATTAGACACCATGCATTCACAAAGTTTAATCTGATTGTATGTAAACTCTTTCAGACACGATGCACAGATCCGGCAGTGCTGACGGATGTGGCAGGCCGCCGGCAGGCTCGAGGCCGATGTCTCCTGATCAGGCAAGAGGACCTTTTAAAGCACCGTGAGTCAGTGTCATGACACAGCAGGTAGGTTTGTGAGTGTGTGTGTGTGTGTTTTCGTCACAGACACTTCACCGACTGGCCAGCCACACAGCCTCTTGCTCAGCTCTCCTGGAGCCGCCTTAACTCAAAGTTAGTTTATTTTTTCTTGGGATTTACCCGATCCTGCCCAATCGCAGCTCAGAAGGCCCCTCCTCCTCTGCTGCCCCAGCCGCTGTCGTCTGACCCTCCCCTCTTGCTTCTCCTACCAGTTTGGCAAAGCCCATGACCTCCCAGTGCAGCTCCCTCAGTGACCAGTAATGGTTTATTTTATGTCAAAGTGCATTTTGCTTCCTCTCTCCGCTCAAATTCTCAGGACAAATTCAGCAGTCATGAGCTCACATGTTTACAGCACAGGGCTGCCATTGTTTGTCACACCTTTCAAATAAAAGGTAGCCAAGATGGACAGTGTTTACGGGATGCCAGGAGCCGTCGGAGGCTGCGGCTGGCGGCTCCGTCCACTGGGATTGTTGTTGGGAGGCTAATTTGACGGCTGCTGCTGCTCCGCCGCCGCTGCCCTCCGCGTCCCTAACGCAGCTCAGTGGTGCCTGTCAACAGGAATCAGAGCTCACCGACAATGGTGTTTAAGTTTTAACAGACTTGTGTTGATTTCCCCCTCCAGTTAGTCTACAGGTACTATAATCAGAGGTGCGCTGGTTAAAAAGAAATGTGCAACTGGAGAAGTGCCATCAGCCCAGTGCCAAGCTTAGCGTCGGCTAAGGCCAGAAGCTGTTGCTGTTTGCACATTGGATTGTGAAAAGTGCTTCAAGACATAAAGAAGCTGCCTGGACTTCTGAAAACCTGCGGCCCCATTACATCTATTCAAAGTTCCCTTAATCTTTCATATAAAACAACTCATTACACACTCTTTATCTGAAAAGCAAAAATTAAAAAATAATATCGACAGTCATTTTTTGCCCCTCTGACTGCTTTACTGGACAAACTGCCGGTGCTGACACAGTCCCTGCTACTGATATTATTCCGGTTGCAAGCTATCTTCTGTTTCATTTTTAGCTGTTTGAATAAATAAATAAAATGAAAAAAACATAAGCTGGATTTTAAATGCCTTCTTCTTGATCGTAATTCTTATTTATTGACTATATATCTGGCATCTGCGTAAGCTTTTATTACAATTAAAACAACCCGCATGCACTGATGCCATTTGGCTACCAACCTTGAAAAGGAAATATGCTGGTGCCTGACAAGGGAAATAAACATTTTGCAATGGATGGAAATATCGTTCAGCTGCAGGTCAGAAGCACTGCTGTTGCAATCTTGGTTGCAGTTGGATAACAATTTATTGTGCTTCAACATCAAAATGTTTGGGAAGCTTTTTACGGGTGTGCAGAATCTTATTCGTGTTGATTTCTTAGCTCAAATTGTTCGAGCCAGACGATAAGAATTGTCCCAAAAAGTTAAAGAAGAAGAAGAAGAAAAAAATGTCCTGAGAAACAGCAGTGTGTTCCTGACAGATTATTGAGGGGATTGAAACAAAATAAAGCAAAAGGCGTTTAAAGGTGGAGGAGAAAGAAGCCAGACCTTGATAAAGTCAGTTCACCTGCAGAAGCCGTCAGTGTTTTCAGTGACACACGACTCGCAGTGGCTGGGAACATCCGCTGCCTCAGACTACAGTGGCAGATCTCTGGATCCAGTCCAACTTTCCTCCATAAGAAGGAGGATTTCAACCTAGCAATATTCAAGTAGTATCCCCGTCTTACCTGTTCATAACACCATTCTCATCCGAGCCTCTAAATGAGGAGAAAAGCTTGTCGCTCGACCCGTATCGTGTCAACCCAGACTGTTTTTGTGTCCACGGATCCAGCAACCTTATTGTTGTGTCGTGAGTTTGTTTTGCGTAAACACTGTGATGTATCCGCGGTGGCTACCCGTGTTATTTATAATTCAGATATTGTGAATTAAACACGGGCAGCTGCCGTGCGGTGCGGCGCGGCGGCAGCACCCGAGGGCGTTCGTCGCAGCTCCACCAAGCATTAATTTAGCCGTGTTGAAATGCAAGTGACGGCGCGTCAGCTCCCATCACGCACTGTGTTTACTGCGTCCGGCGCGCTGCAAAAAAAACAGTGGCGCGGCCTCCCTGTGCTGCTCCGCGGACCGACCCCTCCCCAGAGTTCCCCCATCTGTTGCCCCTTGCAAGGAAGAGCATCTTCACTTCCATCTTTGCTGTCTTTGTCGTCCTCGTCCTCCTCCTCCTCCCCGTCTTTTCTCCCAATTCCCCCTCCTCCCTCTCGCACATCTCTACACTCACCCTCAATGTCAACTAATTATTGAGTGGGTGGCGAGGAGAGGGGCAGTACAAAGACCTCGTCTGGCCCACCCACTGACCCCGTTCCACCCTTTACTGGGCCGTCATTGTTGGCCATTGGCCCCCTGTCTTTAGTCTTCTGATTAGGGCCAAGACCCCTCGGACACAAAGGGCTAATCATGGGATACGACTGGTTGGGCTGCGTCGCTCATCATTGAGATAGTCCCCTTCCCGTCCCACCCGTCCCACCTCCCCTGTTTGTCTTTGGTCTGCTGCCCAAACATCTGGGCCTCTAATCAAGTCGCTGGTCAGCGGGGCCAACAGTCCGTCTCGCTCCCTCTCTGCTCCGAGGCCTGTCATTAACGGAGGAACTGTCTCTCTGGGATGTTACAAGTTGTAAACCTCAGAGGCTCAATCAGGTCGCTGCTGCCCTGAAATGCAAACCCACTCCTGCATTTCCTTCTTTTCAGAATAGAGATTTTGAAGACTTGAACAGCAGCACCTTGTTTACTGGTGCACCAACCTGACTAATAGTATCATTCTTGCTTGAATTGCTTCACATTCACAAATGGCCTCATTATTAAGCAGATAAAAATTAGGGAAATGAGAGAAGAGCTCAGCTTGTTGAGATGGCTTCACGTGTGACGTTGGTCTTGCATTTGATTTGATTATCAAAACCTGTTCCAGGGCCAAGGTGCTTGTTTTACTCAATCTTTCACATAAACCATCACTGAAATCAAAAAGCAGTGTGAAGAGGTTAAAAGCTTTAAAGGGCAGCAAACGCAACAACGTGTTGTTGTGATGGGAAGCTTGTCAGCACAGCCAGGAACTCTTTCTGCCCAGTGATGGTGATGTCGCTTCAAGAAGTAAGAAAAAAGGCCCAACAGCAGAAGTAGAAAATCAGCGAGTTTATTTTCTGATTGCAGTTGTCTCCATCTATTATTGATTAATGTATCCTTTCAAAAAGGAAATGCACACTGGTGGTCTGAATATTCCAATACCAGTGACGTAATTGACCGCGGCACAGAGCCGAGCACTTTTAGCTGCCACAGCAGTGAAATAATCACAAAATAATAATAATGAAGGTGGACATTGAGACGCACACTTTGGTTGCCACGACTATTTCAATTAGAAATCTAGCACATTATCACATAAGGGAGGTATAGATATAGAAGTTCCGAAAATGACTTAACCAAAGCAATTTATTGAGTTTGTTCGTGTCAGTCAATTAGAATTGTGGTGTTGTGTGATTCAACGTGACTGAAACACACTCGCAACATTTTCCTTTTATTTCGGTGGCAGCAGGACAATTGGACGCGGCATTTGCTTTGCGTGACCCCCGCACACTCTATTTGCTTCTCAGCGGAGCTTGTTTGGAATTGGTTTTCTTCCACCAGATTAATTTGACTCTCCATTGATCCCACTGAAGTTAAGGCCCCTAATGTGCTGCTCCCCAGCTGAAAGTGTGCCAGATAGCCTGTGTTTGCCTCCGCGCGCAGGTGGCGGACGCTTTTACAGCACGTTTACTTTGTGAGGAATATTGATTGGTCGGTGAGACTTTATCTCACGACAATGGAGGGACGACCGGTCCTGGGGAGAGGGTGCTATTGAGGTGGACCCTCCTCACACTCACACGCACGCGCACACACACACACACACACACACCGCAATTAAATAAACACTTCAGCAATTGTTCTTCGCACAAAAGGAACATGTCTCGTCATGAGAGCGCGGGGACAAAGTTCAATCAGCCGTGGGTGGACTCGGACTCCTGCCAGTTGCAGCTACATGCCAGCGCGCCGCTCTTCTGCCTGCCGCATGACAAAAACCCCCAGGCAGTCGAAGTGACGGACAGAAAGCTGCTTAAAGACAAGTGAGGTGAAACTTTTCCCTCGGAGATGTGTTGAGACTCGCCAGGGCGTCTGAACAAAGCGCCCACACTGCAGCCACTGTCATACCGTCGTGCTTGAAGTTTTTTTGACGAGCAGAATCAAAGTGCATCTTCGGAACTTTCAGATCTCTTTCTGCACCGTCGCAGCCCGGGTCTCATAAATCATGGGCCCAGAACCTCGCGGGGGGAAATGTGAAACCTGTGGCCTGTGATACGATATGCACGTGTTAATTTTTGAGCAATTGTTTATTTGTTTTGTCAAGTAACCGTTGCAGTTTCGGGTTTCAGGTTATTCACTCATCTATTGAGTCACTTACAAATCTATAAATCATGTTGCTTCCTGCATGTTTTTTTTTACGCAGGATCATTCCTGCAGTTTGTAGTGGTTTTAAAAATAAGGCGACAGGAAGTTCACTGGAAGCCTAATAATGTCACACAAACATAAGTCTAACTGCAAATCCTTCAGATTTGTTTTCCTGGAAACAGATAAACCTGGACAACAATGGACACAGGTTTCACAGTGCAGAAAGTCGTGCTTGTGTCCCGCTCACCTCTCAAGCTGATATACTGGATGCTGTTCAGCTCATACATTATGCATTTGAATTTTGTCTGCGAAGCAGCTTTCAAAGTCGATTAATACCAAAAATATGTTTGCTGCTCCTGAGATATCAGAAAAAACAAGTTAACTCCTTCAACCAGGTGACATGATGTTGAATGTTTAGCAAACTCCATAAAAACAAAACAAAAGAAACTGCAACTGTACAGCTCAAACATGTGGGATGCAGTCTGAGGCCAGATTTCAAGCGACGCATTTTCTCTGTAGGTCATGCAGGCTTTATCTCCATCTGATAAACTCTTACGAAAAATGAGCCGGCTCTTTGATTCTCATCTGAGGGAAGAGTTTATCTTTCATTCTGACCACCTGCTTGAGCGGATACCTGAAGATCAGAGGATACGCACAGCTTGCCGGATTATGCTGGACGTGCGCTTTTATCAGCCGCTGCTCATCTCAAAAATAAAATCAAAAGGTTGTCAGGCCGTGCAATAAAGACAAAATGAGAAGTGATAAAAAATGATCTTAATCGTGTTCTTATTCTTGCCTCAACCGTTGTGTTGGTTTGAGGGTTTCCTGCTTTTTTTCCGCGTAAAAACCGACTGAAGCCAACCGACCATGTCGACATGGCAAAGAGGAGCCTTGAATCTCTTTAAAAGTGTCGACAATGGAGCAGGTTTTGTGTTTCTGGAGTGGAACCCGCTGCCGCCACCGTTCATGCAGCATGCTAATGGTCACTTCTCCTCTTCATCCGTGTGGATCAGGGCAGACCTGCCTGCCACCACTCACAACCAGACCTGCTTCTTCTCAGCTTCTCAATCTCACTTCCCTCCCCTCCGCATGTGTGCGTGTGTGTGCGCGCGCATGCGTGTGTGTGTGTCCGTGCATGCATGGGCTTTCTTTTGAGATTCAGCAGGAATGTTTTGAGGATCCCTCTGTTTCAAATTTCACCAGAGGAGGGAGAGACGGGGAGGAAAAAGAAGGGAGACCGGTGGTGGTGATGGTGGTGGTGATGGTGGTGGTGGTGGTGGGCCCTTGTTCAGGCTAAATCTTTTCCTCTGTGAGAATAATTTGATCCACACCCACCCGGCGCTCGCTTGGCTGGCTGCTCTTGACTGTGTCTTGTTCTGTCCGTCAGCGAACAATGCGGACGGAGTTGCGTTTCAGTGCTGATTCTCCAGACAGGTAGTTACCTCCTCCACCATTTATCCCTCCGTCTCTCCCACGTAAACGCCCCCCCCGCCCCCCCCACACACACACACACACCACATACCCCCAGGCCCCCTCCCTCACCCACAGCTCCCCTTGTGTTCTTATTGTTGCCCCCTCCCTCCCTCCCTCCCTCCCGCCAGTCTCCTGTTGATTCAGTCGAGGGGTGGTTCACCCTGACCCTGCCGTCTGCACCTCCACTGCTTTAACGCAGGTCCATGCGCATTCCTTTGACTGTGCAGAAAGCTCAAGCAGCCTTGAACCCCCAGACCCCTCCTTTCCCCCGACCTTAAACACAACGCTCAATGCACTCTCTCCGTTTTGTTTAATTTTCTGACCTTTAGTCGAGCCTTTCTTCAGTGACAAGTGTCCTGGAGTGGTGTGAACAGACCAAACAAAAAATGAACATGTTTGAAATGGAAAGCCCAGCTTTTCTTTATGGACTTTTTTTTTTATTTTTTTTATTTTTGTTTTGTTTTTTGCATGTCTTACTATTTTCCTTGTGTATCTGGGCCTGCAAGTAGAAACAATGTTGTTGTTTTTTTTACCCCCAAAAAACACATTTCTTTTGGTTTTTACACTCTTTAAACTCTTTCATTTTATCAATTGGTATTATATCGTATTATTCTTATTATTCTGTCTAACATTACTTTTACTTTAAACATGTTTATTAAAGTCACTCAATTTGTACGTTGGAACATTTAAGTATAACTTATAGCCAAACTAAATCTGATCAGGAAAAATGCACTCATGACATCAGCGTGGTTGGGTGTGTTTTTTTTTTTTCTTCTATGCATTAAATCAAATTAGATTCTCAAACAAATTGAGCAGTTAAAGTTTACAGCAACAAATATGTTTCTCCATTTTCCAATCTCCTATTTTTTCTCCTCTCAAATGCACATAAAGTCCATTAGGGCCATTCATCATTAACCTCCCCGTGTGCAAGTTGTGGCTGCGCGTGGCCGTGTTAGTTTTTCTCCCTGTGAAAACACAATCATTTCCCAGCGCTAAGAGCCCTTAATGGACTGGAATGGGCACTCTGAGGCTCATTAGCATTAGCCAGCTTCCTACTCTCTGTTAATGGAGAAATGCTCTTTATATTTATAATGCTTTTACAGCGAGGGCCGATCAATATCATAATCTACATGATTGTGGAATATGAAGTAAGGGCTTTTTTTTTGTGCGCATTAAGGGAGAAAGTATTGGTTTGAGTTGCAAAACAACAAAACACTTTTAGAAGGGTGTGGTGGCTCTCCAAAGTAGATAAATGGTGCCTGGTGCCAAAGGTTTAAAAAAATATATATATTAATAATGACTCAAAGATGTTGTTTTCCTTTTGAATGTCAAAACTGTAGCCATATCAAAAAGTACCAAAAGTTACGCAGACACAACTGTGTCAAGAAACCAAGTTTACCATCATGAAAACACAATGCCAGGACAGTTTCAAAATGTTTATTTTGGTTTTTTTTTAAGCTATGAAAAGAAACAAACGCACATGATAAGGATTCCTAATCTTAAAGGGGGGGCATCCCCAACATCCTGCTGCCTGTGTGTGTGTGTGTGTGTGTGTGTGCATGTGTGTGCGTGCAGGCGTGCACGTGCGTGTGTGTGTGTGTGTGTGTGTGTGTGCGTGCATCTGTCAGGAGTGCCTGTGTGAGAGAGTGTGTAAGTGTGAGATTTCTTCTCTTGTGTTATCTCTGTGTTGATAAGTGTGAGCCAGGGATTTTGAAACCAGAGAGGGATCCCATCACCGCACCGCTTGGACTGCGCACACATATGCACACACACACACACACACACACACACACACACACACACACACAAGTTAATTGCTCATCTATATATAAATGAATCAAAGAACTTTGGGGGAAAAAAATTTCATGTCCATGTTTAAAATAAAAAGGCTAAAAATGCCAGACTACGAAGGAGACGGGCATCTAGAGTGGCTTCAGCAAATAGTTAAGAGACAAAAGACACACACAGTGAAATTTGAAAATGATTTTCTTTTTGTTCAAGTTCAACTATTTTACACCAAGAGTTGACTAATCACGAAGTGATACAAAAAAACAAATAAAAAAACTCACCCTGGTCTATATCATCATCATCTGAGAGGACGTGTCAACGTGCAACAACTCCTTACACTTTCGTCATCCCCTGCTTTTCAAGGTACCCCCACCAAACCTTTCATCCTTTGCACATTTCACTGTGTCACCTGTTTGACTTGATTTGTGTATCCAGGAACTTGCTTTGCTGTGATGTTTCTGCTTCTACCCCCCACTCCTCCCACCCACCCCCCACCCCTTTTCCATCAGTCTCTAAAAAGGCACTGCTCCAGATTAATGTCTGGATCACTGCTTCTCCGTCCCCAAGGTCAGACTCACGATGCATCATGTATGATACATATGGATCGACCCTCTCTGTCCTGTCAGTCTCCCGCGCTGCGCTGTGCTGCGCTGTGCTGTGCTGTGCTGTGCTGTGCCGCTGAGAGGTGTGCTGACAGCAGCACAGGAGGTAACTTCAGCAAGTTTACCTCCGGACCTTATTGATCAGCGCGGCTTAAGTAAGTCGAGTCATTAACCAAAATGACGACGGTGGCAGAAAGAGATACCTTCAGGTAAAAACATCTCTGAGGTTTGTTAATATGGTTATTTTCTGCACAAGATGCAAAGATTGATGTGATGACCGGGCGAGAAAAAGGTGACGCACCTCTTGAGCTTTGTAATGCAAAAAGTCCGTCACGATTTCTGTCTAATACGCTGATTGTATTAGAACACCAGACAGCTACTGCCTGAGTTTTGACCTGTAGCAACAAACTAGTCCTAAACATTCTGGGATATGAAACTATGATTTCACGTGACACAAGGACTTTATTTGTATTTGAGCCATGTTGTGAAAACTGCATATTATTTATTCATGCATTCTCAGAGATGATTGTGCAAAGATGCAAAGAGGGCGCTGAGCTGCTCTGCCCTGCACAGATATTAACCTGAGACATCCTCGATAAATGGAGCTGCATTTGGCCCAAATTAGAGGTCTTTTCCTTTGGGTGGACCATCACTTTTTGCACACACACACACACACACACACACACACACACACACACACACACACGCACACACACTTTATAATTCACTCTTCCTCACTGTCCATAACCCTCAAATGGATAATGATTGATTTTTGTTTGGGTAATGCTTCCTTGAACTGACAGCGCAGGTTGTGCCTTTAAGCGTGGCTGTAACTCATGCCGAGTGGCAGACACAGTGAGCACCAGCATTTTTTTCTTTTTTTTTTGAACGCCACATGTACACATGTTTAACTTGAGGAAAATATGAAACCACAGCTAATATGTGACTTGGCCTTCGGGCTGCTGCAGAAGCTGCAGACATATTGCTGTTGCTGTTATCAGTACTAGTGCCGATTAAAAGAGAAATACAAAAAATCTATACATATAGTTATATTATGATTTCCAATAATGGCCCAGTGTGTAGGATTTAGTAGCATCTATTGGCTACAATGCTCGGAAGAATTCTTAATTTTAATCCCTCCCTTAATCTCTGTTCTAGTGTCTTAAATATCCAGTTAAAACCATGAAACCATGTGAACATCCACATTCTGGGCTTCCGTAGCCACATGGTAGCCACTGTGTTCGCGTCCATACACCTGCTCTGCATGTAGACATAAACCCTCACTTATTTGGAATGAACCCCGACAGTTAGTTTTAATTATTTTGACAATGTAACTGAATACACAGATCCCTTTGAATGCGACTCACCGGGACTTTAAATCACGGCAGTTTGTTTACGCCTTCATATTTTTTTTTTTTTTTGCCTTTCGCCTCAAAGCTCAACTGTGTGTCCTGCAGCGATTCTTCACGCAAACGTTAAACACATGTTGAAGCCGAGTTTACACAGCTCAAGTATCCACTCTTTACAATAATCCTCAGCCTACCTGTGACACCCCTCTTCCCCCCAACACACACACGCACAAACACACACACACACACACACACGCACAAACACGTGCACTCACACAGCAAATCCTTCTCAGCGTGTTGCCCACACACCTGGTGTAACCACGCAACAAATTGCAGAAAGATTTAAACTGCCGCCTGCACTTGTGGCTTCGGGTTACCTGCAGCCAGCGACGTAACGCGGTGCAGATTTCCCCGGCCGTGCCCTCTGCTCCGTAGGCGTGTGCTGGCTGCAGGCTCCTCCACCCTCCAGTAGGTGCTGCTGGAGGGCAGCAGAGTGGATTTCCTATCCACCCGCCCCCACCTCAACAATCTGGGCTCGCCACCAACCTTCTGTCAGCGAACACGGCCATGACTCACCGCCTCTCGGCGGACACGCTGATAGAAAAAGCCACAGCGACACAAAGTGCCAGTCCACACCTGCGACAGCGGTTTTTTAGCAACAGAACCAGCTGCTTCTGAACAGATGCGCGAGGGTTTGCGACGCGCTGGGGACACAGAGGGGAGCGCAATCTGTGTTTGTGTGTGTGGGTTTTTTTTATTTTTTTTATTATTACTGTGAGTGATAAAGAAACACGGTCGGGTTGCAGCTGACACATTGCAATGAGCGTGCAAATAATTCAGCTTTAGACCAAAATGTGCCCCGTTTTAGAATGAGAAGAGCGCTGGCTGATGTGACATTTCAACCCAGCCAGTTCACTGACAACGTAACTTCAAGAATGTATCTGGTCAGTGCAGGTTCTGCTAGCTCTGCTGTAAAAATATGTTTGTGAATGAGGTAGAATTACAGAATATGATTCCATAAAAGTAATGACGATAATGCTAAACCCGTTTTTCCTGAAGATCCCTCCTCAAGACAAACTGCTCTTGTAGGATCTTGAAAGTTTCCGCATGATCGTGTTTCCATCCTTCCTTGTTGATTTGTTAGATAAAAAGAAAAGTCTTTCCTCGGCGAACCACCATCGCGGTGCCTCGATCTGTAAAAAAAAAAAAAAAAAAGAAAAAGATGACAAGATGCTCATCACTTATCTCATCGCCCGATCTGCTTTTCTATTTCCTGTTATCTCGGGCTTTTGGTTTGAAGTCCAGGATCTGAACCAGCTAATCTCTAATGATCGCTCACCGCATGAGGGATATTTTGTCTTTTTGCTTGAACTCAAATTGTATCCCGCCGCTGTAGCCGTTCTGAGCCTAATATCAGTTTCCACATTCACTGCAGACTTGAAACGTCATGCGACTGCAGAGGAGCTAAATGAGCATCTTTAAGTTCCTGTGTTCATTGTCTGAAAGTAGCAACAACCAAAAAATTGTAATTCGGAGCATCCCTAATCCTCTTTACTCCTACCCAGATAAACCATCTGCTCTGGAATTCAGACTGGACTTTAAACAGAATTAAGAAAGCTCAGCTAAGAAGACAGATTCCTTAGGATCCCGGTCCTTACACTCTTTCGAGTGTGATGTCGAAACATGTGTCCGCTGCGTGTTTGGGAAATATGTATCTCGTATGTTTTGACTGTTTTTGAAATTTCCGCTTTTTCGAGCAAACGTCACAATAACAAACCAAAGTAAAGGCACTGATTTGACTTTTCATGCTATTGAGGAAGTCGCTCCTACTGTAGCCTCAGCCTGGCTCGTGTACAGTAGATATTAACCCTGTGTTGTCCCGTACCAGGGTGCCGCTGGGCCAGCAGCTACTAACAAGGTTAAGCTGTTTAGAGTAGGTGAGGAGATTACGCAGCTTATTATCCACATCTCTCTCTGTCTCTCTCTCTCTCTCTCTCTCTCTCTCTCTGTCTCTTTCGCTCCCTGCTCCCCCTATATACACCCTGGCCCCCCCACCCCCTCCTCCACCTCCCCCCAGGCTGGCAGCATGGGGCCACTCTGAAATTTAATACCATGTCTACAACAAGATAAGGCTTTCTTATGGACGGATTAACAATATGCCCATTGTTTGTTGCCTCCATGCAGTCGTGCAGCAAAAGCAGGCGGACCTGGGGCAGCCCAGGCATTAGAGAAAAAAAAAAGAGAGAGAGCCACCGTGTCTGCCCACGTGAAAATGGGGAGAAAAGAAACAGTCGGAAAAGAGACCAAGAGGGAGGAGCGCAAGAGAGTGATGGGAAAACAAAGGCAGACCAAACAGACAAGGCAGAGGGAGCTGAATAAAAGGCAGGGGAAAAAAGAGAGGGAGAGAGAGAGAGAGAGAGAGAGAGAGAGAGAGAGAGAGAGAGAGAGAGAGAGAGAGAGAGCCTGGACTCGGGCAACCTTAGATAGTCTGGCAGGACCGGGTCAGGAATAGTGGAGTAACAGGAGACTGGGGAAGGCATGTCAGCAGCCAAATTGGCCCTCAAAGCCACTGACAAGGATTGTCAGCAGCGAGGGCAGAGAGACTCTCCCCGGCCCGCTCTCATGCCAGGGTTAATCACTGGCAATCACTGGGAGGAGGAGCAATCAAGAGGCCGCCATGTGCGCCGCGCCAGAGTGTGTGAGCCGCGGCGCTCGGGTGTCATAAGCCACCGCGGCTCAAACCGGCCATTCCTCAAATGCTGAGACTCCCAGGACCAGTTCTTTATGACTAATGGGGAGCTGAGGTTGCACCAGCGTTGGTGTGTGTGTGTGTGTGTGTGTGTGTGTGTATATGGTTAGGTGGGGTGGGGGGTGGTAGGATTACGTGGGAGGGGATTCAGAGGTGATGAGGCTTTAAACTAGAGGGGTCCCCTGAAAGACCCCCGGGGTTTTTTTTTTTTTTTGAGAACCTGGTGTAGGATCATTTTCGAGGTGGGGTGGGTGGAGGGAGGACGGGGGGCGGCGGGGAACATTCCACGTTCTCTCTGCGATTGTGAGCGCGTGATGACGGGGACGAAGTTCAGATGTGCGTAGAAACAATTTCAAAAATGTGATGGATGAAAATGAAAAGGGGGTGCGTGGAACATACGACAAGTGACCTATAACAATTTTCATGAAAATGAATTCATTCACTCACTCACTCACTACCCAGTTTAAAGGGATAATTCTCGTGGAAATTCTGATTTCATCCTTTTGCAACACCGGAGGCTCCAGTGACATTTTCTAATCCACGTTTCTACTCTGGAGTCCAACGCCATGAAATGTTCACCGGTCATGTGGCAACTTGTGGTTCCACCTGGACAACTTTGCCGTACCTGCATGCTAACATTAGCCCACTCCTGTCTGGGATGCAACACTGGATGTTTGAAGAAACACGTCAACAACCCAAATTCGAGTCAAACTAGACCGCAGCGTCGGCATTTTGCGGAATTCTTGCGTGAAACTGCGTTCTATGATTGAGAAGCTGTGAGGTCCATCGACGCGCAAATGAATGACAGAGACATTATTCAAGCCAGCAGGTGATGAATATGCATGTGCCTGCGGCGGTGAATTGCATTTTCCCCAATATGAGGCGGACACGCGCCGCAGCAGACTGTTTGTATTCATATGGTGACAGTTGACAGCTGTTTTCCCCTTTAATAAGATTAGGCTAAAGAAATTAGTTGTGCACTCTTTAATCTGCCATTTAACGGAGGGGGCCACCTGGGGCCGGCCTTATCCCATCCACTCGGAAAGGCTAATCAGAGACAGTTTGATTCACAGAGGGCAGGGCTCAGCACTCACAGCCTGCACATGCACAAAGCAACAAATGGACGGATGATTAGTATCCGTCCCCAAGAAACCACCTCTTAGTTTTCCTTTTATAAGAGGGCCTCAGCACATATGTAGGCAACTCCTGAGCCATTTCCTGTTTTCATGCTTGATTAAACGCGGACATAAAGTGACGTGAACAATGGCTTCACATCACCAACACGTGTGTGTGTGTGTGGGTGTGGGTGTGGGTGTGTGAGAGAGACAATCATAAGTTTCCCCACAGCTTTAGAGTTTGAGTTTTGTGATGTTCAGATGTCACCTAAGAATAATGTGATTTAGCGAAAAGGATCAACAAATATGCAACATATGTCCAATATTTTGTTCCGTCGAGAGGACTTCCTCTTTTTCTGATTTCCTCTCCCTGCTGCAGGAGCTCATCAGGGGGAATTGCTGGCACCTTGCTGGGTGTGGCAAACCTCCAGCCAGGTCTTGTTTTAACAGGGCTCCTCTCACTTGGTCTTGGAGGTCAACTGGTAGAAGATCTTTTTCTTTAATTTGTAGGATTAAGTTAGGATTATACTGATTTACTAATTGCTTTATTCTGTTTTGCTTTAAACTAAATTCCTCTTTTTTTAGACTGGTACCGCATATGATCTCCTCTTTTGTAATTTTCCGACAAACATGAATGTAATGTTATGGGTTCCAGTTGACGGCAGAGTGTAGACAGGTTGACACCATAGTTCTGGTTCAAGTGTAAATTGATCTTGTGTCCTTGAAAATTGCAATAAAATGTAATATTCTACATAGCAGCGCCAAAAAAATCAAACAAATATCCTCTACATATATTTTTAAAAAGACGTGAGAAGATAAGTGACCTTTGATTTGTTTTAACATGGTATCTTCTGAGGTGGTTGCCTCCATTCTTGCAGCTGGCTGCCAGGTCAGTGGAGAGCTGTCGCCCCGGTTCGCTCTCCGAAGGGGTCCCTCCGTGTTGCTTCATGTGGCTTCTCTGCGGTGGAAGCTGCACCGGGCCGGTGGGGAGAAATCAGCTTTGGCACGGTAGCACAAACGGGCCTTTGACTGGGCGAATCAATCAGGCAGCTCCAGGCTTGGGCCCCTGCCCAGAAAGCACAGTTCGGAGGGAGTCTCACCTTACCCCTGCGCGCTGGCTGAAAGGAGCCAGTATTATCAGTGCGCCACATTCACCCTGTCCCCTCCCCTTTCTTCTCCTCCTCCTCCTTCTCCACTTGTACGAGCGCGCTCCCTCTGTCCCCCACCATC
Source organism: Nelusetta ayraudi (assembly GCF_046127955.1). Lineage (NCBI taxonomy): Eukaryota > Metazoa > Chordata > Actinopteri > Tetraodontiformes > Monacanthidae > Nelusetta > Nelusetta ayraudi. Next base: position 5,057,163 of record NW_027466055.1, on the reverse strand, counting down.
TACCCCCCCCCCCACCACCACCACCACCACCACCTCCCCGACCTGTGCACACCGTGCGCCCTCTCCATCCTGACAGATAGCCATCAGGAAGCTGCGATCTGAGGGCTAATGTCATATCGTCTCTGTTATTGGCTATGCTCTGCTCAAATCAGTAGTGACAGTTTGCCATTACGTTGTTTACCTGCCCGAAGGCGGAGGCAGCCGCTCGCTAACCATATAACCATATTCAAATGTGTCCAATCTGGGGGCGAACCGCAAGTCCGCGCTCAGCTCCTCAAAGCTGCGAAGTCCCGCGGTTTACAGTGTCTACTGTTATTCCAGCCCGGATTGGTCCGAGGATGAGGAACAGATGGGGAAAGTTGTCGTTGATGCTGAGATGTTTATGACTTGAAGTAAGCAAAGGCTCACTTAAGAATATTATAAAATGTTCCCTTCCAATTTCCATTTTGGTTGAATTAAGCTTCCTTAGTTGGGAGGTTGGGTTTTGTTTGGAGAGAGAGGCCGGAGTCATGAAAAGTTATTCTAGCAAATAAAATGTTTCTTCAGCTCCACTAATAGCTTCAGAGCTCACTGACGACTGTTTTCAAGCAATCCAGTAAAACCGCTTGCTGCGTGGGTGCACGTCCCTTTCTGCAATAAACTTTGAAAATTGGCATTGAAAAAAAAGTCTCTCAAAATGAACAGATTAGAGGGACACTTCACCCTGCTGGTTACATTTCCTAATTCACGTAACCTTTCCGGAGTTCTGTAGAGGAAGACTGGGTGAAAATGTTACGCTGGGATGTTAATACGGGTCATGATGTCATTTTCGGGTGCACAAACCAGTTATAGGCGCCAAGTGGAGTGCTACTGAATGAGCATCAGCTCACATATTGGCATGGTTTTCTGGCTGGCCATGGTAACATGCTGACTCTTATCTCAGTTTACGGGTCACAAGGTGACAGATTAGACCGACGGCTACAGTCAGCGGAGTTTGATTGAAAAGCGTGTCTCTCTTTGCATTCATTTTATGTCTTACACCTTATGGGTGCTGTGTTTTTTTTTTTTGTAGCTCAAATGACGAGTGTCCATATGAGGAAGTGGCTGGTGTCGAATCTTCTTACCTTTCCAAAATGTTCTAAACCAACGATTATAATAATAAACTTGATCAAAATACAAAAATGTTCAAGTTCAGGCAAGACAAGATTGAAATGTCATAAGATGAGATTGTTAACTGATCTCTGTGTGTGTGTGTGTGTGTGTGTGTGTGTGTGTGTGTGTGTGTGTGTGTGTGTGTGTGTGTGTGTGTGTGTGTGTGTGGCATTTCAGAGGGATCCCAGATGACCCATTTGCAGTGCAAATGCAACATCTGTTCCTGTAGACAGCATTCTGTCTCGTATCTAGTCAATATTGGCTGGAGAATACCAACAAGTTTTCTAGACTCTTTGTATCTCGCAGTGAGTCATGTGTTAAGCAATCCGAGCATTGAAAAAAGTGAATCCATGTGTGGCAATCTTTTAATTTAACGTATGAAAAAGGTGCCAGTGCGCTCGCATGGAGCGCTGAGGTCCTTCAGCCTGCAGACACATAATTGTAAAAGCTCATTTTGTTCTCTTGAATATTAACTATATTACTTCAATGTGTCAGCATGTATTAGGAACACAGGTGAGGAACTCTCCGCCGATCCCTCTCCTGACCTGCTGGTGGCACAGTCAAATCTCCAGGGGACGGGCAATTAGTTAATTGAAAAGTTATGTTCCAGACATGAATAATTGAAAACGAGGTCTCTGGAATTAACACCGGCACAAATTAATCCACATAGCGTCGAGATTCCATGAGTTGCTTTGCATGGAAAAAGCAACTCAGTCGTCTCTGACATCGCGTGCAACCAAAAGGAGCAGTGTGTAAAATCATCTAGAAGCGTTTTTAACGGCAAGAAAGTCTGTTGCAAATAGTGTTGATGATCATTTCTGATCGCCCACTTCATCTCACATCTTTCTTACGCTGTATTTACCACATCCGTAAAGTAGATCCTGCTGTGGATACACGGGGGTGCAATATAGGCGCCATCTTACAGGTGGTGCTTCCCTTGGGTATGTCGATAGAAAAGCGAATGGCAACAAACTAAAATCCCGTCCGATTTTGCCGACTGGTCCTTTAAATATAGGCTAATAAAAATGTTTCCACCTTTTACTTTTTCCTTCGTCCGACACATTAGTACCTGAGGAGAACTTGGAGCTCGGCAGTACCACCTCCTCGTGACAGATGTTACCAATGACTGCGAAATACTCTGTTTTCTAAAATAACTCAATTTGTCGCCCGCCGCCGTGACGTGTTATTTCTAAAGCCTGCCTTTTGATTGAGGGGCAGCGGCGATGTTGAATTTGTCACATTTTCATGTAAACGGAACCGTGCAGACTAAACAAGGTCGACTTGTCGGAGTCACTCACACGCGCACGACACACATGGTTGGCGTTAGGAAAGGACTCGGATCAGACGGCCTGTGGCCGTTCCACTTCTAGTCGCCCGGCCAGCGAACACAGCGCGCAGTGGCCATGAAACTATATACACCTCAGCCTACACTGTATGAAAGTGGTATCTTTATTTCCACTCTGTGTGCTTTGAGCATTCTCCTCATGTTCATGTTGTCACTGTTGATACAATCAGCTAGTTGAAGGTATATTGATAGTATTTTTTTATTGTTATCTTCCTTTTTGCTTTTCTTTGTTTCAACCATTTCCTCGCTCTCAGCCAAAAAGGACCCTAAATGTCAGAAGGGGGCCACACCAGCTGAGATGTTAATTCTGGGAGTGGGTGGTTTCTCATTGCATGGCTTTCCTAGTTAGCCTCGGTGTTTAGCCGTGGTTATCCGAACAGGGCTAACATGACCTGCAGGGCTCCTTTACAGCCCGCTGCAAGCACTTCCGAGACTTCTCACTTGCCGGCGTTTGGCACCCGACCAGAAAGCATCTGTCACAGTGACTACTGGTGACCAACTTTAGCCCAGAGCTGATGAATAATACAGGGGCTTGTGCTATTATTCATGGTACAATGCGGCTGGATTGGCTCTGAGGCTAATCATCTCTGAGAAGGTACAAAACGCTGTGGAAATATTATTTTATTAAAGCCCGGCCAGCTTTTAATTGTAATTACAAAGCCGCAGGCATGCAATGAAAAGAAGTCTGGGATAAGGGCTTTTTTTTTTTTTTTTTAACCAAATGCAATATCAAAGGACTCGGCATAACCGTGATTTCAACGGGTCCTGTTTTTCCCTCCAAGTGTTTGGTGTCTGTCAGCTGGCCTTCTTCACTCTGCTGACAGATGAATCAGCCCTGTGCAGGGATCTCCCCACTCTGACGAAACTGATAACGTACCATACGAGCCGAGGCATAGCATTAGCACCGCCGCCGTCGCCTCTCTGTTTAGCGAGCGCGGTGAAGTACCGAGCTGGCGCTGTGCCTGCTTAAAGCTGGCCGGCTCTGGAATTACAGCGGAGCAAGGATTCCGTGACCGAGCTGTATTTACAGAGGCGTTTAGATGTTGATAGTCTGCGCTCACAAGTGGATACATCATTTATATGAATAACTTGCTGCGAGATAGTGTTTAATATTTATGAAAGGCTTTTAATTGAGCCCACTTTTCAGTGGGAGCTGGCAAGGGGCAGAGGTTTGGGTGGTGCCCTGTGGTGAAAATGATCCTTGCCAGCCACTAAGGCGCTATTAGGTAACACAAGGAGACGGCTATTGTCCGTCTTAAAAACAATGCAATTAAGTAATTGTCTGCGTGGACAAACATTTCTGCTCATTAAAATGTATTCAAAGATCAAATTATTCTTGCCGCAACGGGGAGGGGCGGAATTCCGCCGTCTGTTGTTGTTGAGGATCAAGAAGTGGGGGAAGTTGGAGCGCTGCTCCGACGCCGTAAATAAAATGCGGCAGCAGCTCTGAGAGGCGGCTGCGTTCAGAGCAGATGCAAGCCATCGCTCAGCCGGTAATGTCATGAGTCATGAGAGAGGTGATCTCCTCGGCTTCCTGCCAGTACACAGTGTGCCTGCTTGTCCTTTAATGTTAGTGAATTTGACATTTAGGGTTATTTATTCACCTTTAGCATCTAGATAAGCAAACACGAAACAACACAATAAACAAGCAAAGTCAATCCTTCACTTTTATGGCCTGCTCCACTTTTTGAAAAGTGCAAGAAAAATAAAAAAAAACAGGCTTCAGAAATGAGCCCTTTGTGATGTCATGAAGGCCCGTGATACCTGTCTCAGTTCATGGATAACCCTTCCAAATAAGTGGAAGCATCACTTTTGGCAAGAAGTGAAAGCTTGAAACTGTTTTCTGTGAGAGGCTTTAAATTAAAAAATATGCTCTTTTCTGCAGATCTTCGAAGTTTTCCGCTTTTGCGGAGTGAAAAATACAGACATTTTCTTTATTAGTAGTTGTGTTACTTTAGTTATTATGACTGTTCTTATCAACATTGCTTCATAATTATTTTTAATTATGAAGCATGAAGCATTATATATTGTATTTTTGTATATTTGTATGTGTATTATTAGTCCAAAAAGTCACATCAGACACCTTCAAAATCAGTTAAAAATGAAACTAAAATAAATTTCTATGAATTTCTCTATGCCTGCTTTTGTTAAATTTGCATGCATGTATACATAGTGAGGTTAAGAGCACTTTGTTCCGCTGAGCCCTACTAGACTGACAAATTGACAATAGATGCCTTCCTGGAGCTGTTCGGGACGTCATAACAGCGAGCTTAAGCCCAGGTGACAGGTGACACGGTGATTGGTAAGGTCGGGAGCAGTTTGGGAAATGGTAATTGAGGGGATGCGTCCTCACAAACTGACAGCTCTGACAAAGACGTGAAAGAGGAGTGGGAGAAGGGGCAAAGCTGTTTCAAATGCTCTTAGTGTCGCCGATCGAACGCTGCTCGGCCTTCGGAGCTTTACTGGAAGAGTTGTGGCGCGCTGGGAGGTCCGCTGATCGACGGCTCTCCCTGCAGGACGTCCCTTTAAGAAATAAAGCACTAGCTCTAGGGTAACATACCTGAGCCACTCAGCCAAGGTGAGACGGATCCCCGCAGCGGCTCCTCCAAGGGGCTCACGGAGCTCCACCGCTGAGAAGGACCTGGCGACAGAGTAATAGGCCAATTACCAGAGATTTGTAGTGGACGGACCCGTCGGGGGGGGGGGGGGGGGGGGGGGGGGTTGGAGGTGGGGGTTGGAGGGTTGTGCTTTCTGGACCTGCCAGACAAATTTGTGACATCACAATAATGCATTGTTGTGGTGCACTCCTTCTCCTGGAGCTCAGTATTGTGTTTCAGCTCAACCGGTGAGCGGAGGTCTTCCGCCTCCCACCCCTCTGCTCTTTCCTGTGATGTTCAGCGAGTGCATTGAGAAGTCCGACTGAGGGGAGAAATGTATACCGGATTTTATATTTTCTTTTCTTTTTTCCCCATCTGTACCTCTTGGTTGCTGGAGCTCCTTCAAACCACAGTCAGTTACGGCCCCAGCATTTCAAACCTACGTCAGGTTTTCCTCAGACTCCCCATCTTCTTGCACAGGACGGGTTCCCACAGTGAAGAAGGCACTCAGGACCTGCTCTGTGTCTTGCAGTGAAATCGATTGTTCAATTTCTTCAGTTTTATTATCTTTAATTTTGCCCCACAATAACTTCAAATACAGTTTTTTTCATATTTTGAAGTCTGGCTGGATAGAATTAAAAAAAAATTAGGTTCAGAAGATTTCAGAGATTTGTTTATTCCTATTAATGCTAAGCTAACTAGCTGCTGCCCATAGCTTTTACTATGCACAGAGAACAATGCAGAGGCAGTGGAGTATCATGACTACATGTGAACCAGTTTGTTGTCTCTTGCGGCACTCGATCATTCTTGCCGATACAAAGACCAGCGAGGCCGACAGGAAGTGTCCCCGCAGCCCGTCCGTCGTCTCTCACATCTCTGTGACTGATTCGCGTCTGCGTCCGTGTCCGCCCCGCGCTGTGGGTGCTCGCCGGGGCCGGGGCCCACGTCAAAGCCCAGCTGCTGCGCTCTAATGACAGCCAGCTGTTTGATCGGCCGCGTTGCCTGTCACTGAATATGTGTGAGAAACCTGCCATTTGTTCCCTCACTCATTTCACAGTCCCGCCAGCCAAAAAAATGTAACCTATAGTCGTGAATGGCACGTTTTTCAGAGTTGAATGTGCGGGGGGGCGGGGGGGGGGGGGGGGGGGGGCGAGTGTGGGTGTGTGGGGGGGCGTTCCCTTTGGCTGAGACTCGGTGTGGTGCACGCATCCTTGGAAACGTTACCTTTGCGCACAGAGGCACACTTGTCTTTGGCGCCGTCCCCGGACGAGTACATCAAGGAGCGACCCTTGACCTCCAGGAAGACCCGACGGTGTCTCTTTAGTGCCATTTGACAGTCCTGACCCTCCGGTGTCCGCGAGGCGCATTGATTTTCCCCGAGAGGAAGTGGCAGCGAGGCTCTTCCTCGCTCCTCCCCTTCAGCTTTTCAGAGGTCAGCCGAGCGGCGGAGGAGCGCTGGCCGACCTTCAATCGCCGTCCGCCGTGCTCAGGTGTCCCGGGGCGGCATTAAGTGCGACCAGGCAACCCCCGAACACAATCAGGCCCTTAAAACTGCAAAGGTATTGGCATACAGGTATCCATCCTGTGCCGGGCGAGCCACTGAGTAAGAGATACCTGCTGCCGGTATTTATAGGAGGAAGTGCCACCGCTACCTGCATGGAAAGCGGTGCGAATTTGTAGGGAAAATGTTTGCTGACTCATTACGAATCCCGGCAGCAGGTTTCAGTTGCAGAACTCTGAGAGATCACACAGATTTGTGTTTGTCTGCGAACAACTTAGACATTTATCAGGTGGGCACCGCGAGGAGCTAGCGGCGTAATTGCTGTATTAGCCATAAATGCCGTTAATCAAATCATCACTTTCCCAGCGCGCCTTCCTTCTCTTCATCGGTCGGAACAAGGATTCCTTTGCTGAGCGCCGCCGCTGACGGACGGAGCTCAAATATTTCATGTCCCACATCGTTTTCGTGCTCGGCTGCCAGTCACTTTTCGCACCGAGTTCAGTCGCCTTGATGCTTTCCAGAAGTGTTGCGCAGGAAGAAAAATTCTCACAAAGGGAGAGACGCAGTGAAATATTACGGGCTGTATTTTAAAGAATTTGTTCTGGGAACCCGCCCGCTGGTGCCAAGTTAATATTAGCCAACATTTGGGCGATCATTTAAGTTAATTGTGCCATCGTGAGGTGATTCAAAGGACTTTTTCTTGCACTTTTTTTTTTTTTTTCAAAGAAGGATGAGCCACACACTTTATACGGTTCTCTTTATTGAGGTAAAATAACCAGTTTTGTCAAATTTGTTATCGCTGATGCCACAAAAAACCTCAGTAAGGGCAACGCGACAATATTTAGAATATTTTACAAACTGTAAAATAAATTGCATGCAAATAAAGAAAAACGATTTTTATATTGCAAAATCAATGCTAGTGAGTGACTTTAAAAAGCATCATCTCACATCCAGATGAGCAATGAGCTCATTCATTAAAGTGGTACAATTCGAGCACCCGGTTGCTGTAGGAAACAGCATTTTCAGTGTAATCCACTGGCATCAGGAAGCAGCGTTTCCTCTGCAAGAGTAAACAAGGGTGACCTCTGACCCCTGCCAATCCATCACAGAGACAGACGCAGCGCTGCGGGGAGATAGCGTTGTTTAGCAGTCAGGCTCCGTCAACCTGCTGTTTGCATAACAGCAGGTAAGTAAATAGAATCTTTCCTTGCATAGAAAAATTTAGGTTTTCAAGAATTGCTCATGCTTCCAAAGAAACCTGAGCGTTTCAAGTGTTGCATTTTTTTGGTACTTTAAGGGGGGAATCAGAAATGCTTCTTTGAGGTCGGCTTTTGGAATCAGGAAGAGGAGAAAATCCACGACGGGCGCCGAACCAGAAAGAACAAACAGTCGGAACACGAGCTGGGAAGCTCACGTAACTGTGTTTGACTGTGATTTTATCAGGGCCGATCAGCTGTGGTTTCGTCCCTTCAGGTCACATCCAGTGGACCTTTGTTCCCTCCAGCGGCGTTGCTAAAACTGCGCACATTCAGTGATTCAGCTGCACCGCGAGAAAAGCTGTTTAGTCTGAACCACACTGACTAATATCCCGGCCGTTGCCTTCTTCATAACAAAGGTTGTCAAACATTAAGTCAGGTGGACTGAGTCATTAACAAAGCGTTGCATTGACCGGAAAAAGTCTCACTACAAGTTGCGCAGACAGTTTGTGTTTACAGAGCTGCAACAGTGGCTGCTAATGCTACTATTCACCAGCCCGTCATTGCATTGCAACTCTCCAACACATTTGGCTGCAGAAATTAAGCATCTAGCAAATGCAGATTTTGCTTTGTTCTCTTTCTAACCCAAGGTATTCTTTTGGGGTTTTTTTGTTCCCTCATTAGGATCGTTGATGTTTACGTTTTGTAAAAGATATCAGCCTACCCTCATATGAAGGTTGTTTCTTTGTCCATATACAAAGAGGCGAAGGTTTCTATGCATGAGCATGGGGCACAGATGCACCTTTGAGTTATTGGTTTTAAGCTACGTGACCTCTTCCCTGCGTACAAAACTGTGTGAACAGAAATGTTGGGAAAAATTGCTCTGAAAACCAGATTTCATTGTGGAGAACTTGAAGACAGAAGATATTTTTTCAAAGCTAGAATCGTTTCCAGGAGCTCAGGGGCCACTGCTTAACGTTTGTTTTGTTTTGACGCAGTGTGGACATTTCTGCGGCGTTTGAAACTTTTTTGGCTGGTCCTCACTTCTCCTGACAACTTTATCGTGCAGTCTTTCATTGAAGACATCAAGACATTGTGAGAAGTGAGGTTGAGTAAAGGTTAGACATGCTGTGGTTTGCATTCGGGTCTGGAAAATCAGTGAAAGTGATAGTGATTTCTCGTGCTTTACAAACACACACACACACATATTTTTTTAATGAGAATTTTCTTTAAAAAAAAATAATAAGTATGTCAATTGAAGGTCTCAGCGAGGCCCATTTTCTATCCTTCAGTTTCAAAACACCTTCATCAATTAAATAGAATCGAAAAGCTCAGTATGTCACTTTTCCATTATTGAACCCCTTTGAAACCATTTGCTCTGCCATCACTAAAGCTTTAGATCAAGTCAAACACGGCGCTCCGTCCAGATGAGCACATTCGCGATTTGTGGTTATGAATCTGTGTATATTACATCCCTGCTAAACACTCGGGTGTAATCAAGGGGGATGTTATGACAGTGCGAAGGATGACCTTCCCTCTGTCGGCCCATCGGCGCTAGAAAAGGAAGAGATAGCGCTATCGCCGCTGTTTATTGTGTCACGTGTCCGTTTACATGTCGCTACATCCTCGCCCAGCGTGAGCCGGACTCACTCCCACTTTAATCTACAGTGCTCCCGACCCACTGCTGTTCTGTCACCCTGACATGTTTAACAAATACTGTCTGCCAGGGACAGGATACATCGGAGGTGTTGTTGTCGGCCGGCACGGAAGGTGATGGATTACACGTGATTTTCTCGCCTCCTTCTTATCAATATCCTCAAACACTCCTCCACATTTCTTCACTCCCGGAACACCCACGCGCCACCACCACGCTACACACCCACACCCTTCTCCTCGTGGCCATTTTTAAGACCTTTCATCGCATACATTTTTTTTTTTTTTTTTTTTTTTTTTTTGCGGCACTTTTCCCTCACTCTGTTTGTTTCTGGCGACTTCCTTTTCTCTAATTCATCCAGGAGGTCTGAGTGGCTGCCAGCAGGAGCGCAGAGCGCCTCAGAGGACTCCCCCCCTCCTTCAATCGGCTCCGCACAAAAGCAACAAAACACGCCTGTGTAAATATTTCAGTGGCTCCGGCACCTCGTCCAGGGTCCCGCTGCTCGCTGTCTGCTGGCCCTCGGTGCGAGCCATTGTGTGGCCCATGGCAGACTGTTTTGTGCTGTGTGCTGCCGGACATGGCTGGTCTGTTGTGGGGAGGCAGCAGTGCCTGCATGCATGCAGTGGCAGAGGAGAGGATTAGGGTTTGATGTTTCACTGTGTCCAAGCGGCTGCCATGCACGCTCCAGCGCCTTGGCACGGCGCGCACAATTTACATCATTTAGTCCCGTCCCCATCCCCCACCAGGCTGCAGAATCCACTTTAAATGGGCTTCAGATAATTATTCGGTGCGTCCGAGGCACCTCTTAGCTCCGCTCGCTATCGGCCAATCAATGAGAGGCGGAGTGACGATTGGGCATTTGTTTGAGACGCTGCGTTTAATAGGCTCCCAGCCTGGCAGAGCCCAGTGCATTAATAGCTCGGCTGCTTTTGCACTTTTCTCCGGGAGAAAAGTTGCTCCTCTGCTGCTCGGCTGCTGCTGCTGCTGCCGCGGGGAATGGGATTCGTGCGCTCCGAGGCCAGCCGTGCCCTTGGCGTGAGCCGCGTCCCTCGGCGCTCCCCTCAGCGAGTCTTCAGGGAGCGCTGGCCAATAAGAGTAATGTCCTCCCCGCGACGGCACGGCCGCCGTTCAACAATTTACGGGCAGATTACAGATTCTAATAAAATTTTTGCAGCCTTAATTAAAGAATCTGCTCCCCGTTTTTATGACAGTTCAGTTGGGCCTCCGCCGCGTCTATCCAATTTAATTATTCTGATGTACATAATTAGCATGAGGGGGAGGGGGCATTGTTCACCTCATTTGCATATTATATTGGATAATTGAATGAGAGTGGCTGATGATTAAATTAGGCTGAATGACAGATGATTCAGCGCTCGGTAAGGAAAAGTTAACAAAATGAGCAGACTGGGAATACAACATGTTCCTTTTGAATATTTATATGCTTCACCGTGGTCAACCCCCAACCCCCAACCTCCCTCCCTCTCCTCAAACACACCCACACACACATACACACACACACACCAGCAGAAGCAGCAGCGGCAGACAAACTGGGCTAATTTAAAAAATGTGCAGCCGCTAAACCCGGGGCGCTGCCTTGTCACAGGACGGCGTTTCTTCACCTCGGCGGTCGGCACCGCAGGCGGGAGGTCAGCGTGGAGCGACGCGCGAGGAAGAAGCATTTATTTTTTCGAACCCCTGCGAATGTGCTCCCCTCTTCGACGCGTTTGCGGCTTGATAAGACAAATGAGAGTTGTGTGGGGAAATTCATTTTCCAGGCACTTCCAGTGTAAACACAGACTCCTGGTGCCTGCCGCCCCGACACATTATGGACAGGCTCAACTGGCCCACGGTGGCTGTCCGGCAAAGAGACAGACAGAATGTGGTTGAAAACAGTTCCAGAATGACAAAAACAGGAAGTGCAGTGGACACAAACCAAGCGGTTGAAGCTTAAATGATTTGTTATTATTAGCGTTTTTCCTTTATAACAGACACATGGCTATTTTAAGATGATATTTCTCTTTACCTTTACATGTTTTTCTCCTCCTCAGAAGGTCACCTGTGGTGTTGTGTGACACATTAATATCTGCTGGTATCACAAAGGTATGTAAAGGGACAGAAATATCATCTTAAAATAGCCATGTGTCTGTTATAAAGGAAAAATGCTAATACCTCATGAAGACACAATGAAACTCATTGACTTATTGGAAGATTTTTGCCAAAAAAAGAAAACCAAAAATAAAATAAAATAAAAAATAAATAAGATACTTTTCTTTGCTGGGAATTTTTATTTCTAATCTTGTTCCGAGCTTCATCGTTGACATTAGTAGCAGTTCACACTCTCCCTGCACCCGAGATTCACCCCCTGGAATTTTTCCACGCAGGGTTTTTCGGGCAGGATAAATGTTTAGAGGGAATATTTGGAACAGCTTTAGCCTTTCACATGCTAATGTAAGCAGTGGCGGCACAAGAAAGCCGGCCTGACCCAGGGGCCACTGGGTGACACAGTCTGCTGATTCAGTGCCGGCAGCCTTGCCTTTGTTTATGTGAGCGCACGAGAAATAATGCACATCATAAAAAGGGAGAACTTTGAAGGAGAAGCAGTACTCGCCATGATAAATGCCCCCTGCTCTTCAGATATAAATAACTCTTCCCAATAGTACAAAAGCAATCTCGGGAGTGACTTATTCACCGTCATTTCTACAATAACACTGGGCCGCGTTTCCACCCCTGGTGTTTCTCACATACTGAATCACCCTCTGGGAAACCTGTCAAACACTGATTTGGACGTAGACTTTGAACATATTTTAATTATGATGTTTCCACGTCTCCAACATATCATTCGTTTCCCAAATGCATAATCTATATAGGAAAAGGTTTTAAAATGCAAAACTGCCAGCAAACACTAAAAATAAACAAGATGGGAAACTCAATATCGTCCCTCCAGGAGGGCAACAAGGCTTGCTGCCTTCAAGGGTCGTCGTCCAAACACAACTCGCAACACGCGCCAAACGTGTTTGCCTTTGTCTCCCTCATGCCTTGTAAAATCCCCTCTGTTCTGTGCGTGGCGGCGCGCACACACAACCGGTACACAAAGTGTCGTCTCATTGTCTGCCTTGGAGTCATCTCAGGGAGCGGAGGAATTTACACAGTCTCTTGGATCTGTCAGTAGGTGGTAGAGGAAACTGTAAAGATAAAGTCCCCACAGCAGCTTCAAGTCCTGCCTCCTTTGCACAAGAGCCTCGGGAATCTCTCAGATCTCCCCAGATACGGCCGTGCTCCCACCCCACCACCACCCCCCCCACACACACCTCCATTACCCCTCCCCCACCCTCCGCCTCTTATCAGCGATCTGACCGTGCCCACTTCCACCAAGCGCTCGGAGAGAAAGATGGAGATCTGCGGTGTTTGTGTTGGAGGGCTGATATCTCTCAAGGTGTCCGTCGCTCGGCACGTCTCGCATCTCTGCGCAAAGAAGACGTTCAATGAGCTGAAGCCGTTTAACTCGGCTGGTTCGCTTCCTTCCTCCCGTGTGTAGTCACTTCCTGCCGGCGTGAGAGTGTAGTTCAGGCCTATTTCTAAATTTGTCAAAATCCGAATCATTTTTTATTTCACTGTAGGATTAGCCGGTGCTTTTCTGGTTTTCAAACTGGGTTATCCTGTAATTGTGCTATTTTGACAATAAAGGAACACTGTTTCTTTGGAAAAGCAAGCATTTGGTGTTTTCCATTTGTGTAGCCACACGCCTATTTTTTTAACATTCCTAGGACCTGATATCCAGCATATTTTCACAGGCTTTATAGGGTTAAAATGACATACAGTGCTCGACAGTCTGCAGGTCTTTTCCGCTCTGTGCAGAGACAGACCACACCGTGGTGTGTTCTCAGCAGACCTGTAAATGTTACACAACCCAAGGCAATAAAATACTACAACAGATCTCAGATTTAATAATTGAGATAATAAAGAAAAGATCCGTAAGTAAGAACGTGAATGAATTTGATGATGTGGGCTGAATTGTCAGTTGTGCTGTGTATTTTTGCTGTGCTAGTTTATCATTAAACTTCATTATTTTTATAAGGTTTGCAGTGCATTTTAAAAATAATTGTGGTTGTTTTAAATGAAATGAAGAAATTGACAAAAAATATTTTGAAATGTATTTTTTTTTACCTCATAGCTCTAACATTTCAGTTGGAGTTCCAGAGCGAATCTCAAAGCAGTCAAGCATCTCCATTTGCAAGGCTCCATCCATTAAACACAATTTTGCAGAATAAAAAAAAAAAAAAGATAAGTAAACAAATAGCTCTTTTGTTTGTCAGGTTTTACCTGGAATGAACAAATACAGGATAAAGACATAGCAGCGACATCCAGGCTGCTTGCGTAACTCACAGAACGTTGAGCAAGGAGCAGCACGACGCCCGACAGACAAAGACGACGTCTGGACTCCAGAGTCGGCCGTGAGGCTGTGCCAGCTTCTCCGCTGCTGATAAATGCCTCCTCCTGCAGAAAGCACTTGATGAAGGATAATTTGTTTGCATGTTTAATGTTGCGCCACTGGCTGGCTGGGGATTACAGTGATTGGTGATTGGTGATGCTGTTAGTGGCTTGGAGTAAGGGCAGTGTGTGTTTTGGATTAAACGTGTGTGCATCAGTCTTTGCTTGTGCATTTTCAGCTCCAAGCTGACTCTCTGCCTGCCTGCCTGCCTGCCTGCCCTCTCTACAGCAGACAGCAGAACCTCTGCCTCGAAGGGAAAGACACATGAGGCATTTCTATTTTTTTCCCACACCTTCACAACATCCACGGTCCGTTTTGGAGATGAATAAACCTTGAATTTCATTGTTTGGAGATTTATGAAACTCCCTCGCTGCCGAATGCTCCTTTATATGCCTTGGCAGGCGGAGGAGTCGCCGACTAACTCTGTGCAATTTCACACTCCGCCGCCAAATGCTACTGGTGAGCCTTCCCAGACCTCACACTGACAGACGGGTGCGCGGTGAGCACCGGAGGCGAGTTAATTTTCGTGCTATAAGTCAAGGAACGTATGTAAGTCCTCGTTGCATCGCTGCAGATTTCCCTCCAGCCGTCCCGTTAATCTCTTATAAAATTTCACCCACCTCCTCCCCTTTGGCCCCGACTCGGAAACCTCTGCTGCAGAACCTTCTGTTTATTGTTTCTCGGTACCGCCTCTCGTTTTAAATCTTGCCCAGTTCTTGCGTAGATGATCCTCGGTGTCCTTTCATCCTCCTCAGAGCAAAGAGATGGCCAGTTCCGTCTCAACTGTTGTCCAAAACATCTTGCGACAGCCCCTCATTTGATCCGCTCGAGACCCCTTTGAACGCCGCTGTAGAACGCGGTCCTGAAGGGCTTTAGCCTCAGATGATAAAAAAGTGAATTATTGGTTTGTTTATCACGCTCTTAAAAGCCAAAGTGCATTATTAAACACAGTGCACATTAAAAGGGGAGTATTGTTAAAAGTGTTTTAAAAATCTTGTAAATTCGGGTAATTTATGTCACGGCGCTGAAGGAGGCTCACCCCGGCCTTCTGGTTTTAATTTGGTCTGGGCTTTGCGCTCTCAGGGTCGGTACCTGGGGATGCTGCTGTGTTTTTTTCCCCCCCAGACAAAATCTGACCGAGGTGACCCCAAGAGCGGGGCTGCGGTCGACTTAAACTTTAAATGGAAAACCAAATTACGTGGATCACGGGGATAGAAAAACGGCAGCAGATCTTCCTGCTAGTAAGCGCCACCGTTAAAATCGCTAGAAGCTATTTTAGAAATTAGCCAAACGATGACTTTGGTCATTTCATGTGTTGTTTTCTTTTCCAGTGCCGTGGCTGCGTTTCTAAATATAGGCCACCGGCAGTGAGCGCGTCCCACTGGGAGAAAATTAGATGTTAATGTAGCGTGTGACGGCATCCTGCAGAGACCGTGAGTGACAGTGCAAATTGCCATCCATCAAAAGCTTTGAGGTCATTCTTTCCCTGATCAAATAAGTGCAAATGTTTCTATGAGAATGAGTTTACATTTGAATGTTTTTTCCTTAATATTACAATAATACTTTGTGTTTGTGATAACGGCAGTTTTGTCCTGATGAAAAACCTTCTGGAATGACTGAACAAAACGTCATCTGTCGACTTCAGGCCTGTAAATCCAGCGTCTTTTCATCTGTTAAAATGATGAACGCTTTGGCAACGTACAAATTTTTTTATCAAACTCATATTTACGTTAGCGCCCGCCAGGAGTTTTAATACTGCGAGTTGGCATCTGGCCATGTGTCTGTATTTTCCATGTGACGAAAAAGAACAAGTTCAGGAAACCTGCACGAGTGAGGCGACACATTAGATTATTGTGACCGGGCCTTGTCTGGGTGCTGCCTGGGAGCAGAAACCTGCTCCAGCCTCTGGGGACTCGCTGGCAGAGGCAACAATGGGTCAGAGCTCCTTCTTTGTGCGCTTGCCCTCCTTAATCAAACTATCCGGAGGAGTGATTGGATTTTAATTCTGCTGGGCCCGCCGTAATGGTGTGATGGACGGGGACTGTTGAATTGGAGCAAGATGTCAGCCCTCGGAGGCCTCCATTAATGATATTGCTTCATTTCTTAAAGTGGCAGCAACGCCTTGGGATGAGGGGACGGCTTCAGTTGGCAGGCAGGCAGCAACCCTCCCTCCTTCCCCTCTTTCCTTTTTTCACCCTCCTCTATTTTTCCCTCAGATCTGTCCATATAGCTCACACTGATAGAGGACCATCTCGTGTTGTCAAGCATCTTTTTTAAATTCCTCACTGGGAGGTTTGAGTCTGCTGGATAGCTGAGGCGTATTATTTCTATTGCAAACACTTTTACGAGTAATGTGTATTCTTTTTTTTTTTTTTTACACTAATTGAAAGTTCCCATCAACCACATCGGCTGCAAAAGCATTTTTTTTGCGCAAACTGAGTTGTGCGCACGTGGCTGACGCCGAGGCCTGTTTGAGCAGCGAGCGCTGAGCCGGCGGTGTGAGCCTCCCGGCTGCATGTGCTCTATTAAGGATGAGTCGCGCGAGTGGGCGACTCGTCTGACAGCGGCAGTATATCAGCGGCGTTCACGTTTCAGTTGTTGCTCCGCCGCCGCCACCGCGCTGTAATTAAAGTTTCTCTCTGCCTCGTCCAAATGCTTGAGTCAGAGGGTTAATTGAACTTTGGCACTAAATCTCACAACACAAAGACTTCCTGAAAACATTCTTGAACTCCTGAACTGACACAGATATGACCCTGGCGAACGCCAGCGTGTCTCCCTGCGGAGCTTTTGATGTTGTTCCCTCGCCGCGAGTTGACTCACGCTCACCGCCGCCATCGCCGCTGCGGTCGTTTGCCTCCGGTGACACATGTTTGTCTTCCTCATTGGTAATTGGCTGATGTCACATCAGCTCCGAAGGAAGGGCGTGTTTGAGGGGGTGGGACGACTACAGGTGAACCTCTCATTGTGTTTTATAGCGAGTCATTGTCGAGCGGGGCGGCTCCAGCCTTCCTCTCTCCTCCTAATGGGCGTCGGTGTGTTGTTTTTGCTGCAGATTTATGCGTGGGTGTGGCGCAGTGATTTACGCAGCCTTGACACTGTCTCGGCAGCCCTGGACCGAAAGAGGCTGATTGCGGCTCGCTGTGTGTGTTCCAGGTGAGCCTGAGGTCCAGCACGTAACACTGACACACACAACATGGCCAGAAAAGCCCCGGAATGAGAGCACCACATGGATGTTCCCATAACGCACACACACGCACACACACACACACACACATTTTCAATTTGCGGGGAGCTGCTGAGAAACTGCTACTGCTGCAGTTTCCTCCCTATAGGTTCACCTGGAGTCCAGCAGTTCTCATGCATTTATTGAACAGAGGCTTTAAAATATTCACATCCATGCAAACTTCATCTTTCTGTTCAGTTTCTACCAACGTCTGCCTGCAAAACAAGTATTCTAAATAGATACTGGCAAAAATCAACAACCAAAAAATGTCACACACAGACGCGTTAATCAAAACGATACCTGTTTTTTCCGCTTGATACTATTTTTTTAATCATGTATTTCATTTTCAATGCGGCTTTGCAAAAGGCCACCCCGGTTTGGCCCCACATTTGCGTTTAGAAATTTCAAAGGATAACGTGTGGATATTTACTCATTGCGTCAGTTTCCCATAAAAGTTGCATTCATTGCGCGGGATCGATTGTACACAAGCGGCCCGGTGCTGCACGTACATGTTGATGTTGCCCTCTCATTATCAGCGTAACCTGAGAGTGGAAAACATTAAATTCTTGTCACCAGATGTTAAATTGGCCATTACCCACATGAGATAAATTGCTCCCTCAACCCCCCCGCCCCCACCCCTAATGTGAAAACACCTAACAGGAGACGGTGTTGAAGCAGACAGTAGCTGCGTTTCCATGACAGTTTTTCACAAAATAAAAGCAGCATTTCCAAAATTTCGACAAAGTACATATTATTGCGATTGGCAGGTGTTTCCATTGAAACAATGTAAAGCGCTCAAGCCGTAATTCTCGTCAAATCTCATCTGTGAGGAGGATGGAGGTACAAAACATTCTGCAATAAACCTGCATTTCGATGTCATTTTCTGTCACAAATGATTGTTATATTTTCCTCTTTCATTACTTGTAAAAAAAAAATATTCCATCTCCTCCTCCGTCAAAACATAACGCGCCATTTTCACTTGAAGCCAACTGGTCCCGTGATCCCCATACGTCACGTCCGGAAGTGTTTCTATGACACTTTTGCAATATACGTCTATATCAACAATTCTGAAAAACCACCTCATGAGATCGTAAAAAAAATGTTAGCAATATTTGAGAGGTTTTTTTTTGAAGTCTAGGTGTTTCCATGACCAGTTATTTATTGCGATATTTAGGTTTTGCGCAATTCTAGGGGTAATGGAAACGCAGCTATTGCTGCTCAGCTTGGATGTGTCTATGTTGAGCATGAAGACGAGAAATCAGGAAATCTTTGCTTTTGGTCCCTCCGAATTTGTAGCCAGTCACCAGCTTTGTATTGCAAATCCTCCATAGGTGTGCTGACCTATGGAGTTGTCCCAATGTGACGTGATTACATTTAGTATGGTTTCATATGAGCCCCAGTTCAAGTTGAAAACTTTCCCCTATGCCCCCAGCCTCCACCCCCCCCTTTCCCTTGGACACAGAAAGAAACATCTCTGAGTCCAGACTCTGCGTTCAGTCAGTCTGTCAAATTGCTTCCCAGGAGAGTCGGGGATTTTATGGTAGTCCCGGCGGCTCCTCTGCTGGTGGCCCCCAGTGGAGCCGCGAGGTCACGGTGGACCAGTGTGTCGAAACGTTCACAGAGCCTCCCTGCAGATCCCACACACTTATTTTTACAACAATTTAACTGTGACGTGATTGGTTGGTGCCTTCCATTGCACAATACTAAAAATCAGTCTTAATGACCTTATTAGGGACTGGGCCCCAGTGATAGACCAGCCCTGCAACAGAGCCAGTTTTTACCAGGGTGAAGACCTCAATTCACGTTCTTTATTTATTCTTGTAATATATCTACCACCTGTTTCTGCTAAAATCTGAGCCCCTGAAAATGCTCCAAAATTCAACCAATTTGACAAGAAGGTCGGAATTGGCAAAAAATTTCATACAATTGCAAAATTTTGCTCAATAGACCTAAAAATACACACACACATTTTTCAATTTTTATAAATGCTGAAATTCTTTATTCTGCCACTCCATCTCATCTATCATAGGACATTCATTTTGATCATTTTGGGCTTCTTAGGGGGACTGAGCCCTGCAATAGGACCAGCTCTGGAGCAGAGCAGGCCTATCGCTGGGGCAACCCAATTGAAATTGTAATGTTATGTAATGTAATGTAATCCAAATCACACTCATTGGGGCACCGGACACAAACAGTCACACCCTGGGAAGCTCATTGAGGGGTTTCATACTGATGACAGCATCGATGACAGGCGTCAGAAGGGGTCAGTGCGTTGGCAGGGGTCGGCGGGCCACAGCAGGCTCAGTCCCTTGAACGCTTCTAGCAGATTTTATCATTATTATTATTATTATTATTATTATTATTATTATTATTATTACTATTATTATTATTACTATTACTATTATTATTATTACTATTATTATTATTGTTGTTGTTGTTGTTGTATGTTCTTTAACCTAAAATTGAACATTTTATTAAGGAAGTAAAATTGGATAAGATTCTATCACAAAATAATTTCATAATTGTTGCATATAATTGCTTATGTGCTGCTTCTTATATGTTTGTTTTTTTGTTTCTTTTGTAGCAATCAAATGTTGAGGGTTTTCTTGGTTTGTTTAGCCCCAATTTCCCATACTAAATAAATATCCATCAGTCTACAAGAAGGTGTTTCACATTTGTGAAGGCTGTGAGATTCAGGAATGGCTGGCACAAATATATTGTGTGACAGCCATGCATCGGCCAGCCAGTTTGTGTAAGACGGACATCGAGATTAGAATTTCAACTCTGTCTCTTTGCCACCCTCTGAATTTCACACCCAAATGTGCAGATGTGGCACTTTGGTCATTTATTCCACTTGAAACCTTGTGAGATTTATTGTATTTTATGACTCCAGTGTGAGGCTGCGTTGATCAATGAAAAGCAAAACCAGGTTGTCAATTGCTAAATTGAATTGTGGTGATTGCATATCCAATTACCACTTCATCAATTTATTTGTGTTTGTCTGGGAAAAGAATGTATGTAAGCAGTTTAAAACAAAGACCACCTTCACAAGATGCCTCTAAGACTACAAGTTAGCGTCAATATTTATATTAAACTTTTAATTCTGCGACTTATACCAATATTTAGTCTACCTTGCTGGATGAAAGGTCAGACACAGAGTAACTGATATGTTTCTCAGAATGGCCCTGGTTAAATCAATACCTCTCTGGAGGAATAAAGTGCAAAAAATATATAAAACAGGGAGTACAATGCATGAATCGATGTATTTACCATCGGATAGTATGTTTTTATTTTTGGACCGAAAATAACAAATAAAATAAAATGTGGTGAAAAGATAAAGATGAAAAAAAAAATCTCGTATCCGCATAATATGAATTTGAGAAGATTTGGAAGAAAGAAAAAATACGTCGGTCGGCTGTTTCTAGAGCACTGCGTACCAGCTGGAGAATTACATCACACCTTTCGAAGGGAAGCTGCTGTTAATCATTAATGGCTACGGTGTCATTCCCTCTGACAGCGTCCAGGCCATTTGACACAGTTTGGAGTTGATCCTTAGAGAAGAACAAGTGAGGAAATGACGAGGCTTCTGACCAAAGCGGGAGATTCTGCCGGTATTTTTGCGCATCTCCGCGTTTCGTCATTTCACGTCACCTGTAAGTGACCAATTTTCCCCTTTTTCTCACAAGATTCCTGTCTGCCCTCGTTGCTTTAAATTTTGGCCTCATTGTGAGCGCAAATCACGCTGTTCATCGCTATGTTGTTGCTGTGTGATCAATAGGCCCCGTGTTCGTTTTCTGCATGTCATTTTTTTTTTTTTTTTTAATGTTTTAAATTCATTAAATATCACGTTGGCATTTAAAAAAATAAAAAAATAAATAAATCATATTTTCAGAATGCCGACTTTTGTTTCTCTGCAACCATTTAAATTTTTTTTATCAAGATCACGCAAAAGGCGTCGCGCATCGACGGTAACCGAGTTGTTTTGGAAACACACATTTACCTACAATCATTTTTTTTTTTCCCAGGCTAGATGACATTTAATAGGCCTGAATTCTTGTCTTTAACCCTAAACGCCATTGTTATTCGTCCCCTTATCTCTCTTATCTTAATCTCCTGCCATTGTTTGCTTTATCTTATTTGAAAAAGCTCAATTACAAATCTATTATCTGCCCTTTTGTCTTTCAAACTTCCGACGAGGACGTCGACACGAAGGAAGGAGGGGGGGAAAATCCCGCGAAAATTATCGAAATATTTAAGATTTGCTCTATGCGGGGAAATTCATCACTCTGTTCAATTGCTGCAAAAACAGCGAATTACCACAAAATCATACCGGCAATAAGATTTTTCACAAAGTCATTATTAGACAAATTCTATTCACCTCTTTCGCAACAAAAAAAAAACTGTGAGTTAAATCTGCAATTACAGCAAACAAATTAAATATTATTTTTAGGATATCTTCGAAACAAAAATTGTTTGGAAAGGAAAATGCACAGATGACTAAAAAAATAAATATTGTTACAAAATTGGAGCGCGCCTATCAACTCTATCTGCCCCTCCGCGCGGTGTAATGGAGGTCAACTCCATTTAGTTGCTTTGGCACGAGCTGTCATCCGGGCTGACCCGTGCGCAATAACGCAATTCAGCGAAGGAAAATAAACCGAAGAGGAGAAGTGACCCTTTACGAGGTGCGCCTCCTCCTCCTCCTCCTCCTGTGTGTGTGTGTGTGTGTGTGTGTGTGTGTGTGTGTGTGTGTGTGTGTGTGTGTGTGTGTGTGTGTGTGTGG
Organism: Nelusetta ayraudi; assembly: GCF_046127955.1. Classification (NCBI taxonomy): domain Eukaryota; kingdom Metazoa; phylum Chordata; class Actinopteri; order Tetraodontiformes; family Monacanthidae; genus Nelusetta; species Nelusetta ayraudi. The sequence goes on along the minus strand of NW_027466055.1, from coordinate 5,035,244 downwards.
TGAGTTTGTTGTGGCTCGGGCCATGCAGTGTGTCGCTGGCAGGTGATGCCAGGACTAGATAAGAGGTCGCCGATCCCCCTCCGCGCCGTCTGGACCCGTTTGGGGGACGCGGACCAGAGGAACTGGACGGAGCACAATCTGCAGCAGATTTTTGCCCTCGAGACAGAGAAGCCGAGTGACCAGTGGCCGATCCCTGTCGCGAGACCGAAGGCGGGGGTACAGAAGAAATGTGCAGATAGCAGCCGCCGATAAGACGGCAGAAGCCCTGCGAGGCTTTCAATCGGGCTAACTCGATCTCGGTTTAACAAGACGAACAACATATTTGGACTAACTTAATATTTTCTTTAAGAAAGAAAATCTGGCCCCGCAAGTCCTCGAGCTCTGTGTTTGACAGCTCTCTGAGTTTGGAGAGAGAACGAGACAAAATAAATAAATAAAAGGAAATAAATAAATAAATAAGAAAGTGAGAAAAATACCCAAAGATTCTTTTTTTTTTCTACAACAAAAAAAATAAAATAAAAAATGGTGACGTTGATTTCAGTTGAAAAGGCGTAAAATATATTTTCTTTAAAAAAAAAAAATAAAAAAAAGCGAGTCCAAAATGCGCAAAGATTGGTCATTAAGACACGTTGTGCATTTAGCGGTTTTATTTTTATATCAGTTAATAATCCCTTTACGAATCGCTTTCCTAACAATAAATAATATAACAATAATTTAGTTTTTTTGTTCGATAAGTTCAAACAACCGGCCCTTATGATAAAATATTTTACAACACGAATAAACTGCAGATTATCATGCTCCGACCTTAAGACAATAGAGCCCAACTGGACTCCACAACGCAGTTAAATGTATCAAAAAAAATAAAATAAAACAAAATGAAACGAGACACAATGAGTTCACAATGAAATATCCTGAATTCTGGTCTGCTGCGTCACGAAACTGTTGTCTCCGGTGTTGCTCTCTGTTTTTATCATGGAAGCTTGTATAGTAATATCCATTGGAAGGTCTTCTGTACATGGTCTCTCTCCTTGTCAAGTCATGCAACACTTGCTTTTGCTCAGTCTCTGCCGATAAAAAAAAAAAAAAGCTCCACCAAAAAAAAATAAATGGGGAAAAAGAGTCTTTCTTTGTCCCATCTCAGAAAATATTTCAAAAAAAAAAAAAAGAATCCTTTCTGGTCGATGTGATAAGCTGGCCACATGGTCACATGCAGGGTTGAGGGGGGAGGTTGGGATCATGCTGCAACTGTCCTTGCAGTAGAGAGAGATGAGGGAGATGAGATCTCTGGAAGTGGAGGAGGAGAGGGGGCCCCGTTTCACGTCTCCACCGGGCTGGGAACCATACTGTTGGGGGTGTCCGGTAACTGCGAGGACAGAGAAGTCACGTCGCTTCCCGATGAGTTCCCGAGAGAGCCCGACTCAGAGAAGGACACCTGGACAGGGGGAGAGCCACGCACTGGTTAGATAGATAGATAGATAGATAGATAGATAGATAGATCTAGGTCAGGGCTGGGCAAACTTTTTGACCGGTGGGGCCACAATGTGTTCTAAAATATGACAGAAGGAACGGGAACAGATGGATGGAGTGTTTTGGTGACCCCCCCCCCCCCCCCCCCCCCTCATAGGAGAAAAAAATATATCATGGGATGTGTAGAAAACATGTGCTTTAATGTCAATTGAAAATACAACAAAATATGTATTTTAAGCCCCATAGCATTTAGCTCTTTATTGAAATGACTCTCAAAATGGTGAAAAATTGATTAAATACAGCATTTTATGACTTAATATTAATACAATTTCCCCAAGTTCAGCAGGCTGGATTAAAGTAGTTTGGCCATGCCTGATCTAGGTCGATAGATAGATAGATAGATAGATAGATAGATAGATAGATAACGCATTTGTCGGTGAACACACACACCAGTTGCTGGAAGGCGGGCTGGTCCAGGTCGCTCTGCAGGGCGAACTCACTTAGGGCTTTCCATGGAGGCTGGTAGGTCTGCACCTCCACCGGGTTCCCCTGCACCGTGCTCTCGTGCCGAATAGGGCTGCCAGCCACCAGGGGCGTCCCTGTCAGGCCCTGCAGGTTCTAGGGGAAAATCAAGAGGAATACTTTCTTAATAAAATGCAAAGAAAAGGAAAAAGGGATGTATCATAACATTGGATGGATAGACGTTTGGATCAGGACAGAAAACATTTTCACACAAAAAAATATTACAGATTTGAATGATGAATTTTGAATTATGAAGGCATCTCTGCAGGCAAGCGGTGACGTGCAACGATGCCGCGGCAGAAACAAGCTTGTTTGAAGTTGGAAGTGAAATTTATTGTGAACTTCTGTGACATTTTTTTTTTTCTTCTGTCTCTCATCACAATGAATGCCGTGAATACAATTGAAATGCAGTGCTCTGATGGTTACTTTTGATGAACGTGTGAGTTTCCACATTAGACTGGACAAATATGATTCACAGCAGAGAGAAAACTGATCAAGACAGAAGTATAGAAACCTCCGATGTTATGGGAAAATTGTGATGTAAAAGCCACATTTCTTCTTGTTTTAATGCTATGTCTCTGGGGTTGTTCGACGTTCATGCTCGCGGGACAGACACACACAAACACGACGGTTAGTAATCAAGAGGGTCCGACTTACGAAGATGCTTACAGTCTTATCGCTGTGCTGCTGCTGCTGGAGCTGCTTCATCAGGATGGACTTCTTCTTGTCTTTGCAGCGCTTGTTCTGGAACCACACGCGGATCACCCGCGGGCTCAGGCCCGTCATCTCTACCAGCTGCTCCTTCATCAGCGCGTCCGGCCTCGGGTTGGCGTTGTAGCACGTCCGCAGCGTGTGCAGCTGCTTCTCGTTCAGCACCGTCCGCACCCGCGTCGTCTTTTCCGACTGCTTGTGGACGTGGTTCCGGTGCGGGGCCTGCCGCACTGTCACCGGCTCTGCACGTCGAAGGGGGGGCGGACGAATTTGGTTAGAGAGCGATTCACTGACTTTTGAGAAGAAAATGACGTTCGAGACGTCATTATTTGAAACATCATCATCGCCCTAACACAGGTGAAAACAACAACAACCTCCAGAAGAAGTTTTGGAGAAAAAGAATCGAAAGCAAAAATATGTCAATATACATGGGAAGGGTTTGTATTTTGCATCGGTGGATCTGTGCCCCCCCGTCCTGCATTGGTTCACTCTTTAATAAAGAAACATAAAGGAAGATAATTTGTGTAATTTTACGTCAAATTAGGTGTTTTACGCAGCTGCGCGCCACCCTCGCTCGATTTTTATTTCCCATTTTTGTTGTTAAAAAAAAATAATACGGGGATTATATAATTCATACACAGTCTTATTTCAGCTGGGCCCACAGCACTTAAAAGAGCCTCCAAAAAATGAAACCCCAGTTTGATTTTTACGCCGGAGGCTGCAGTCACTTTTTGGAGCGGACCGCTTTTTGTGCAGTTGGTTAAAAAAAAAAAAAAAAAAAAAACACACACACACACACACACACACACAATGACACACTGTTTTGTTCCATTTATCCTGTTTGGCAGCCGTCCTTCACAAAAAAAAAAGAAATCTGACAGCGCGCGTGCACGGTCGCACGGACACGTGCACGAAGCCCACTGGCTCTTCTTGCGTGCCAGATTATTCAGATCATGACACCAGAGCAGGTTAGCGCTAATGAGATCAATTATGAAATCAGTCTAACGAAAGGTTAGACGGCGGCGGCGCGCGCGCTTCAAAACACTTTCACACACGCGTGCGCGCGTTCTCTCTCTCTCTCTCTCTCTCTCTCTCTCTCTCTCTCTCTCTCTCACACACACACACACACACACACACACACACACACACACACACACACACACACACATCCGTTTATGATAAGATTAAGAACAAATAAAACTCTTTCTATATTGGCTGAATGCTGACTTCTAATTTCGATTTCCTCAAAATATTCTGTTATTTTAACTGGAGAAAAACACAGTGTAATTTAGGTTATAATGAGAAGAAATGAGAGATTATTCTTTATTTTTAAAATGTATTAAATGTCTTTGCTTCTATAATTCAAGATTTTATTCCATTTTTTTTCCTAACCTGGTTTTGTTTTAAAAACCACACAACTGTCTGTATTATTCGCTCGATAAAACAACTGAAGCAGAAGCAGCAGCAGCAGCAGCAGCAGCAGCAGCAGCCTGGTACCTGTGAGGTGCAGCGGTCTGTTGGGGTGGACGTGTCCGGGGCTAATGGGGCTTCCTGCGGAACTCCTCTCCAGCAGGAGGCTGTGGTCGGCCCGGCACAGCAACTCGTCCTCCCGCAGGGAGAACTCGTCCCCCGGCAGCAGCTGCCTGCTACACACCGAGCAGCGAAAACACTCGATGTGATAGACGTTCTCCCGGGCTCTCATCACCAGGTCGCTGCTGCTGAATCCCAGGTTGCATTTTGCGCACTTTATTCCGAAGAGCCTGCAAAATGTGAGCGGGGACAATCAGGCGTCATAGCATGGAATCGTTTCAGAATTACACTCAGATGTTGACATCAGATGAAATGGATGTTGCAATATTACAAAATCACACAAATGTTTTTGTTTTGTTTTTTCATGAAATAAAGAACAACTTCAATTGTTTACGTTGTTTACTTATGTTTTGTTTTTTTCCGGTTCTGTCACCAGGCCCCTTTAAAAATATTTTATTCTCAATCAGCATCACCCTTATAATCTTAAAACACCTCTCGGTTATTATTGCCCCCTCTCCTACCTCACATAGTCTCTTTTGCAATAGGTCTTTCCGTCCCGGACGAAACAAGTGCAGGTCTCATCCAAGTACTGGCTGCATTCCGCACATTTGAGGCAGGCTGCGTGCCACTCCAGGTCGGGGGAGACTCTCAGTATGTACTGGTCATGGATCTGACTTCCACATCCTACACACATCGCGAATCCTGGCTTCTCTGCAAAGATCACACACACACACACACACACGCACGCAGTGGTTGGAGTGGGACGGCTGACAGGAAATCCCCAAACGCATCAACAACACAAACCAGTGTAAAGTCTAAATTGTTGTTCTTTTAAATCGTTTTTTTTGTGTGTTTTTTTTGAAGTCTTGTCGGTGCTGTCGGTGTGCTGCGGTTGGTTTGCAGTCTGCAGACCGGACAGCGGATAGTGGGTTTTCCAAAAAAGATGACACGATCACGCCGTCTTAAAAACGTCAACAGTCTCACAACAAATAAGTTGAAACAAAAAATTACAATTTTCCAAGGAGCCTCTGCAGAGTTTTAATGTCTCTGCTTCGGAAAAAAAAATAACTCTGGTGCGCCAAAATAAACGACGAACCGACCCCCCCGCGGAAGTTTAATTGACTTACTTTTGGAATGATCCCCCATATCACCCAAGAAAGAAGAGCTGAAAATAATATCCACCATACAGGACGGATAGAGGGGACTGTGCGCGGCGCAGAAACGGTGTGCGGAGATGACCGGCCCTTCGGCTGCCTCCCTCATAACACGCGTGTGTCTCTCCGGACTCGGGGAGGGCAGCCGAAGAGGATGCAGGGTCCCACACGCTGCGGCTCTGACGTAATGACGTCACCACGGGACCTTCTCCAATCGCGCGAGTGCACATCTAACCCCCCTGCACGCAATAAATAAATAAAGCCAACCTGATGTGTATTAACTGGTATATATTTCAAAATAATAATAATGATAATAATAATAAATTAAAAAGAAAAATGGAGGCGCTCGCTTTTGGTTTGTCACTGGCCAGGATAAAGATTTGAGACACATGAAGTTTTTGTGATGCTGGATTTAAATCTGTTGTTTATTTATTATTGATCAGAATGTTTAGAGGTTGTGCTAAGAACATGGCATCCTGAATTGCAAATACAATTACAGGGGAAAATATTGTCTTTGTTTATTTGGTCTAAAGATTTTTAGTTTAGTTTAGTTTATTATTTTTTTTATTTTATTTTACCCATATTAACTTTTTTTTCTCATAACAAAAAAAAACACATTTACAATGATTGAAAATTGTCTTTACAAATATCCCTTCATCTTATAAATGTATGCCAGTTTATTTCAATAAAAATAATAATAGATTAATTAAATATTGAAAATAATCAATAATGAAAAAAATTACTGTAACTCCACTGCCACTCTCATATTTCTAAAACAGCTCACAAATTTACAAAAAAACATTGTCCTAATCGTTCGTTTCTGAGGCTTTTCTGCTCGTCTTCTCCTCGCTGGCCGGTTCCTCATTAACTCGAAAATACGGCCATCTATTGGAGGAAAAGTAGAATTGCAGTCGGACAAGAGGAGATACCTTTGGTGTGTGTTGCTGACCATATAATAAAATAAAAAGAAAACTCAAAATATTGAACAAAAAATCTGAAATGCGTGTAGTGTAGTGCAAGTTTTCGATTAATGTTTAAATATCAAATCACAGCGCAAAATCATTTGTTTTTTAAATTTCAGATAAAAAAGTACAAAAAGTCTCAAAATTTCTTGCTTTTCTTGCTTTTGACCGATGAGTGTACTCAACCAAGAATATGATTTGGAGACTTGCCCAGTCACATGTTGTCTCTCATTCAAGAACAAACTAAAAATAAATATATATTCAACCATACTGCTACCCTGGATTAAAGGACTCCAGCTACAGCGGCCGAGGACTCTTATTTTGAAAATCTCTGTTAAAAAAAAAAAGAAAAAAAGAATGATACCCCTGCACTTAAAACAGTGGCTTTCATTGGTCGTCTACGTCGTAGCCCTGCACAGCCCAGACATGAGGATGTGAGAGGAGGAGTTCTGGCGAGGATGGTGAGGAAAAATGTGCGGGCAGTGATCTCCCGCGGTTAGTCAGGAGTAATGTTGTCTCGTTCCAGCGCAGCTAAGGTCAGGTCAGGGTCAGGGTTTTTTTTTTAATGTAGATCTGGAAACAAGAATGCTTACTCTAGGGCTTTTAGAGTGATTAAATCTAATGTTGGAAAGCTGACCGAATTGTTGAACTATTATTGTATCATTTGCATTTTGGACAGAAAACATTGCAACTCCTGTAATCTTCTTGGAGAGCCACTCAGACCTTTTCTTTGTTAACCAATAATCAGAATTAAAATGGCGGGATCAAATAAAATTGCATGGATTTTTTGTAAGACAGATTTTATCACTGCTTTCTGAATAGATGCTTAAGCTGAACAAAGACAGTGGGGTGCAAAACAAGAAATCTGGGAGAACTGTCCCAGAAAATATGGGTGGATCTTCAGAGACCTGGCTGCTGTGTTTTCATGCACTTTAGTTTCTGTGTCATAACTGCTGCTGTAGAAAATGCTTCTGGCCTTTGACACAATTGTGTTTATTGACACTTGACTAAACTATAAAAGAAGCCTGGCCGATGACCTAGATGCAAGTTGTTGGCCATCATGCCAAACTGCACAGGGAATGAAATTAGAATGACAAGTATTGTGGTTGAATGCTGAATCTTGCTATTTATTTTCTATTGTATGACTTGACTTTCTATAGTAACATACTGCATGCTTCCCTCAGCATCCCGGCCACCACCCCTTTTGCGCTGCGCTGCCATTGTTCAACAGTCATTGTGTAGTGTTTCACTGGATGTAAACTAACAAAATGAGAACTAAGGGTAAGAATTCAGCTGTATGTCTATATTTAGGCAAAGGAGTTTACGTCAAGGGAGTCAGTTCAGCTCTCCATAAGTACATCAAGCAAGCAAATTTGTAAGGTTGCTTGTCTGTCACGTCTATTTGTATACTGGCATATTGTGGCGCACTATCACTAAGGCACTTTTTTTCTATTGACCTTGTCTGAGTGAAGAGCAGCAACTTCTCTTTGACTGAAAAGAATTAGAACAACAACAATAGGAACTCATACTTTTTAAAACCAAAGACACAAAAGTGCAGGAAGCAATAAAAAAAAGCAAAAGGTCATTAAAAAAATCCAAGCAACATGAACATTCCGAAGGCAACCGCAATATTAAGACACAGAACTCAAATTTACACTCTAGTAAATCTGAATTAGGTGTGAATGTGAGGACAAATGTCATATTTGATGGCTGAAAAACTTGTGACTTGTCAAGGGTGTAACCAAGGGTTTCTCAATTAATCAAATTTTGATAAGGGTTTGATTTTTTGGGCTGTAATTAGGGTTAGGGTTTCGGGGTTCCTCAAGTACTAGAAGTCCCAAATTTGGCGTGGGCGCTTCTTGAGGGCTCCTGATGAAAAAGCAAGTGGCCCCATCTTTCTAGGACAAAGTTCAAATTTCACCCCATGGACTTGCATTGAATTAGGGTTAACGATAAGCCTGAAGCTAGGGTTAGGGTTAGGGTTAGCTGAAATTAGGGTTAGGGTTAGTTCAATGCAAGTCTATGGGGTGAAATTTCAACTTTGTCCTAGAGACATGGGGCCACTTGCTTTTTCATCAGGAGCCCCCAAGAAGCACCCACACCAAATTTGGGGCTTCTAGTACTTGAGGAACCCCGAAACCCTAACCCTAATTTCAGCTAACCCTAACCCTAACCCTAGTTTCAGTCTTATCGTTAACCCTGATTCAATGCAAGTCTATGGGGTGAAATTTCAACTTTGTCCTAGAGACATGGGGCCACTTGCTTTTTCATCAGGAGCCCCCAAGAAGCGCCCACACCAAATTTGGGGCTTCTAGTACTTGAGGAACCCTAACCCTAACCCTAACCCTAACCCTAGCTTCAGCCTTATTTCAATGCAAGTCTATGGGGTGAAATTTCAACTTTGTCCTAGAGACATGGGGCCACTTGCTTTTTCATCAGGAGCCCCCAAGAAGCGCCCACACCAAATTTGGGGCTTCTAGTACTTGAGGAACCCTAACCCTAACCCTAACCCTAGCTTCAGCCTTATTTCAATGCAAGTCTATGGGGTGAAATGTCAACTTTGTCCTAGAGACATGGGGCCACTTGCTTTTTCATCAGGAGCCCCCAAGAAGCACCCACACCAAATTTGGGGCTTCTAGTACTTGAGGAACCCCGAAACCCTAACCCTAATTTCAGCTAACCCTAACCCTAACCCTAGTTTCAGTCTTATCGTTAACCCTGATTCAATGCAAGTCTATGGGGTGAAATTTCAACTTTGTCCTAGAGACATGGGGCCACTTGCTTTTTCATCAGGAGCCCCCAAGAAGCGCCCACACCAAATTTGGGGCTTCTAGTACTTGAGGAACCCTAACCCTAACCCTAACCCTAACCCTAGCTTCAGCCTTATTTCAATGCAAGTCTATGGGGTGAAATTTCAACTTTGTCCTAGAGACATGGGGCCACTTGCTTTTTCATCAGGAGCCCCCAAGAAGCGCCCACACCAAATTTGGGGCTTCTAGTACTTGAGGAACCCTAACCCTAACCCTAACCCTAACCCTAGCTTCAGCCTTATTTCAATGCAAGTCTATGGGGTGAAATTTCAACTTTGTCCTAGAGACATGGGGCCACTTGCTTTTTCATCAGGAGCCCCCAAGAAGCGCCCACACCAAATTTGGGGCTTCTAGTACTTGAGGAACCCTAACCCTAACCCTAACCCTAACCCTAGCTTCAGCCTTATTTCAATGCAAGTCTATGGGGTGAAATTTCAACTTTGTCCTAGAGACATGGGGCCACTTGCTTTTTCATCAGGAGCCCCCAAGAAGCGCCCACACCAAATTTGGGGCTTCTAGTACTTGAGGAACCCTAACCCTAACCCTAACCCTAGCTTCAGCCTTATTTCAATGCAAGTCTATGGGGTGAAATTTCAACTTTGTCCTAGAGACATGGGGCCACTTGCTTTTTCATCAGGAGCCCCCAAGAAGCGCCCACACCAAATTTGGGGCTTCTAGTACTTGAGGAACCCTAACCCTAACCCTAACCCTAGCTTCAGCCTTATTTCAATGCAAGTCTATGGGGTGAAATTTCAACTTTGTCCTAGAGACATGGGGCCACTTGCTTTTTCATCAGGAGCCCCCAAGAAGCGCCAACGCCAAATTTGGGACTTCTAGTACTTGAGGAACCCCGAAACCCTAACCCTAATTTCAGTTAACCCTAACCCTAACCCTAACCCTAGCTTCAGGCTTATCGTTAACCGTAATTCAATGCAAGTCTATGGGTTCCTCAAGTACTAGAAGTCCCAAACTTGGCGTGGGCGCTTCTTGGGGGCTCCTGATGAAAATGCAAGTGGCCCCATGTCTCTAGGACAAAGTTGAAATTTCACACCATAGACTTGCATTGAAATAAGGCTGAAGCTAGGGTTAGGGTTAGGGTTAGCTGAAATTAGGGTTAGGGTTAGTTCAATGCAAGTCTATGGGGTGAAATTTCAACTTTGTCCTAGAGACATGGGGCCACTTACTTTTTCATCAGGAGCCCCCAAGAAGCGCCCACACCAAATTTGGGGCTTCTAGTACTTGAGGAACCCTAACCCTAACCCTAGCTTCAGCCTTATTTCAATGCAAGTCTATGGGGTGAAATTTCAACTTTGTCCTAGAGACATGGGGCCACTTGCTTTTGCATCAGGAGCCCCCAAGAAGCACCCACACCAAATTTGGGGCTTCTAGTACTTGAGGAACCCCGAAACCCTAACCCTAATTTCAGCTAACCCTAACCCTAACCCTAGTTTCAGGCTTATCGTTAACCCTAATTCAATACAAGTCTATGGGTTCCTCAAGTACTAGAAGCCCCAAATTTGGTGTGGGCGCTTCTTGGGGGCTCCTGATGAAAAAGAAAGTGGCCCCATGTCTCTAGGACAAAGTTCAAATTTCACCCCATAGACTTGCATTGAATTAGGGTTAACGATAAGTCTGAAGCTAGGGTTAGGGTTAGGGTTAGGGTTAGGGTTCCTCAAGTACTAGAAGCCCCAAATTTGGTGTGGGCTCTTCTTGGGGGCTCCTGATGAAAAAGCAAGTGGCCCCATGTCTCTAGGACAAAGTTGAAATTTCACCCCATAGACTTGCATTGAAATAAGGCTGAAGCTAGGGTTAGGGTTAGGGTTAGCTGAAATTAGGGTTAGGGTTAGTTCAATGCAAGTCTATGGGGTGAAATTTCAACTTTGTCCTAGAGACATGGGGCCACTTGCTTTTCCATCAGGAGCCCCCAAGAAGCACCCACGCCAAGTTTGGGACTTCTAGTACTTGAGGAACCCCAATACCCTAACCCTAACCCTAACCCTAACCCTAGCTTCAGGCTTATCGTGAACCCTAACTCAATGCAAGTCTATGGGGTGAAATTTCAACTTTGTCCTAGAGACATGGGGCCACTTGCTTTTTCATCAGGAGCCCCCAAGAAGCGCCAACGCCAAATTTGGGGCTTCTAGTACTTGAGGAACCCCGAAACCCTAACCCTAACCCTAACCCTAGCTTCAGCCTTATTTCAATGCAAGTCTATGGGGTGAAATTTCAACTTTGTCCTAGGAAGTTGAAATTTCACCCCATAGACTTGCATTGAAATAAGGCTGAAGCTAGGGTTAGGGTTAGGGTTAGGGTTAGGGTTCCTCAAGTACTAGAAGCCCCAAACTTGGTGTGGGCGCTTCTTGGGGGCTCCTGATGAAAAAGCAAGTGGCCCCATATCTCTTGGACAAAGTTGATTTTTGGCCCCCATAGACTTTCACTGAATTAGGGATAGCGATAATGCTGAAGTTAGGGTTAGGGTTAGCTTAAATTAGCGTTAGGGTTTTAGGCTTCCTCATGCGCTAGAAGCCCCAAATTTGGTGTGGGTGTGTCTTGGCGGATCCCGATTAAGCAGCAAGTGGCCCCATGTCTCTAGGACAAAGTTGACCTTTGACCCCCATAGACTTGCATTGAATAAGGCTTAGCCATAAAGCTGGAATTATTATTTATCCATTTTGTTCCTTTTGTTGCAGGGAAAATGCTATCTTTCACACATTGCCACACACATCACTGTCCTTGGCAAGCCTCTAATGCCTCTGCAACATGTAATTTTATTTCTGCTAAATATGGAAGTAATGTGTAAAAAAAACAATTTGTCCAAAGAGAAAAGCATTGAGTGTCCGTTTCTCGGCAGTAGTTGTCGACTAAAGGCAACTGTTTTTAGTGTTAAAAATTATCACTGATCAGATAATAATATCCATGTTTTTAATATCTTAAAAAGTCTGCTGTCAAGTAGAAACGTTGTTTTGAATCCAAAAAACAACCGGCTATAGTTGAACTCTAGAATTTTTTGGCCCAATCTTTGCAAAGAGTTAAACAGTGATGTGCTTGGGGGAAGAATAATAAAAACACTCTAGCAGGCATATCGGATTTTGCATGCTCAACAGTTAAGTCCCAATAATCTAATGCATCTCAAAGTTTTCTTTTGTTTTAATAGGTTACCTCACTGCATAATCTGTGACTACTCAATAGAGCCGTCAGCTCATAGATCTAATGGCGTTTCAATTGAATTAGGATGCATTAAACTAAATCCTAGGTATTTTATTACAGCTCATATTGATCTTTATTTCTAGGCTATACTTTGCTCTGTGCATTATTACAACAAGGTGCAGTCTGGGGTTAATTCAATGCGACTGACTTACTTGCGTCAGTCACTTTTAATTGTGCCATGGTCCTGGTGTTCTTCAGACAGAGTGGTATCAGATTTGGTGCGCTCTTATTACTCGGCAAAAACCTTCTGGATGCAGTGAAAATTTTATTGCACAGTTTTGTTTTTTCTTTGAAAATACAGATTTAATGCTTTTACATTTCCAGGCCGTCCTTTGGGGGCTTATTACGAGCGTTACTTCCACTTTTATAGACTCTGCCACCGTCACTGTACGGCTCTGTACGTCTTAACATGTTGTGGTTCCCTTTACGGATTCTCCTCCCCAGAGTGTCGGCTAAGCCGAAGGTGGCTACTATTTCAGACAGCGCCGAGGTCAAATCCCACGATGCCCTTGTCCTAGCCGAGTGTGTCCGTAAGCCTCTTGTTGTTGCAAATGCATTAAGTGGCAGACACAATAAAAATGTAAAGACACACACGTACACACGCTCGTGGACATACATGCACACACACACACACACACACACACACACGCACACGCACACAGAAACTTGGTGTCTCAAACCCAAAGTTTTTAAATTTGTCCAATTAAAAAATTCTGCTTGTGTTCTAAATTCCGTGCACACATGCTTGGAATTTGAATAGAGTAACGTTAAATGTAGGTGAAATTATAACATAAATTCAAGTACATACATATATATGGATACGTTTGTGACCTATGAAAGCCTGCCAAATCAAACACAGCAATTCTTACTGTCACGCTGACATGAAAAAAAAAAAAAACTCCCAGAAGAATCTCCAATCACAGTTTGATGGCACCCATTAACCTCATGAAATATACATGTGTAACTGAAATCATCCACTTAAACTTTGGCAAGAGTGAGCTGCTCTTGTTTGGAATTCAAGTGGGGGTGGGGAGGGGCAGCTTTTGTGGGATGCATTATCCAACTTTCTAGTGTCTCTTGACTGTTTTAGGGTTTTATGGCACTTTGCCTTTATTGTCAGGCCCATAAGTCACGTGGACTGTGCCAGCTCCCTGCGACTCCCTGGGCTCGGTCCGGCTGTGCCAACTGCTCCGGGTCCTCTGGAGCATCTTCACCAGTTTTTCCAGTTAAAAGAGCAGTGGAGACTGTGTTTCCATGCAGTGGAGCCTTAAACTGTAAACAGCTGCCCTCTCCATGCGTGGAATACATGAGCAGAGGATTAAGAAACATATTACTTAGCATGTCCTGATATTTGGTTTTCTTTATTCATGGCCTTGTTTGAGTTTAAAAGACTAAATAAAACAAAATAATAAAAATGCATTGTGAAGGATTTTTTTCTTTCTTTCTTTTTTATTTGAGGCCATTGTTTGGGCTGCACATTGGACACTGCTGACCTCTAATATTTCCATGTTTATTCAGAACAAGTACTTACAATTTACTCTCTCTCTCTCTCTCTCTCTCTCTCTCTCTCTCTCTCTCTCTCTCTCCCTCTGTCTGTCTCTCTCCCACTTCCTCTCTGACTCTGTGTGCAATACTCTTGTAGTGCTTTATTTACACTCTTGTCATGACAGAAAATCTATAATAATAATGCAACGATTAGTTCAGTTTTAGAAAAAAAAGGAGAAATTCATTATTTATCAAAATAATGTAAATTGATCATTTATAAATCATTTGTTTAATTCTGTAATATGTACTTTTTTATATGGCTGAGTGGTTAAATTAACACAAAAACACAGTAACAAGAACCTGAAAATTAAAAAGAATAGAATATATGAAGAGAAAGCGAGCCAAGACGCTTTGATTGCAAATTCTTAAAGATGTTTTGGGTCTTACTGTCGTTATAAGTGTTGTCTACTAATGATAAATAAATGGGTAACTAACAGCACAGCAGCACCTTTTCAAGGATGACACTTACTTTCTTGAGGATGTCAGGGTGTCACACGCTGTAAATGATTCCTGGTATAAAAGAGTTCACAGTTTACTCTTATCTCTAAAGTTTGCAATTTGTTGAAGACACCACAGCAGTGACGGTATGTCTGCATGCACAGTTATTTATTGTAGTTTGGGCTTCCTGAGGCCTGCACTGAAGAAGAAAAGAATCACGTCAACATGCAAGCGAGACCACTCTGAGAGGGGAACCATGTTGCAGATTTATAATTTATAATTCTTCAGAGTTAATGCAGTATTCACATGATAATTAGAATGAATTTTTGATTAGAGCCTAGAGGCGTTTCGGCATTGTTGGGCCGGAGAACCTGTGCCATTATTACCTTATTAGTGTAACTGTCAGCCGCCTGTTTTATTTTACAAATGCACATCTTGTATTTTCTTATCAGTCGCCCTCATCAGCACAGAGCGGCGGCCGCGTTTCCAATCGCCATCCTGAACAAGAGCATGTGTCACTTCGGCAGAGGAAGGAGTGTCTCTGTATCTCTGTTTGGACCAATCACAATGGGGCCGTCACCTGTGTGACGCCATCAAACAAATGTGGAGATAAAAAAAATGACAAACAAATCATTCATTCACTGTCAATATCTAAAGAGATACGTACTAAAACCACCTCGTCACATCTTCCGCTTTCATATTACTTCCAACAGAAACAGACACAACTGATTAATCAGCAACTAAAAATGTACATAATGAATTGCACAGTTACTTTTAATAACCAAATTCTTTTAAATTTCACAGAAGTTTTTCTGTGTTTACTAAAATGTATTCAGTTTATTATTACACAGAGAAGAAACAATGACATTTTGAATCCAAGAATGATTGGCAGGTGTGGAAATAAACAGAATGAGCATGATTTATTCATGACTAGAGTGGAAGACTTCATTTAGCCATAATAGGATTATCTCATGTTAGCCATATATAACCCACATTAAAAATCTGGATTTAGGCAGCAAGTCGAGGAGAAGTAATATAAAGCTGCATTTGACACACAGGGTTACTCAGTTTTCATCATGATTGTCTGCTTTAAGAACATGAATCTCCAGGAGCAGCCCACGTGCTGCTCGCCGCTTTGCTTCCTGGCCGGCGTGTTAATTCAGGCTGGTGACAGTCTGCGTGTTCTGTCCCACACTCGTGTTCTCACACCTGAGGGAAGCTTCGCTGTGTGAATGAAGAGGTCTCAGCATCACTTTGGGGTATTTTATTAACAGGACAGCAGGTGCACGGCTCCCTGACCTGCTCCCTCCACCAGCTGCGTGCAAGCTTGTGTGTGTGTGTGTGTGTGTGTGTGTGTGTGTTTGTGTACAAGTGCGTGTGTGTCTGGCCATGTTTATGTGTGTGTGCTGAGCGTGTGGAGACCAAATGGCAGACAACAACCAGAGCTCTGGGAAAACTGGCTGCCTGCTGGACTCTGGCGAACCAAAAACCGCCTGCTGCTGCCTCAGCTTGCGGCTTTCCAGAGGAAACTTTGAAAAGCTGTTTGTTCTGCAGCTGGATACTGGAGGCAAAGTGGGCGGGCTTCTCCTCTTCTTCTGTCTCTCCAGTGGAAAAAAAAAGAAAGAAGGGGGCCCTCTGGATTGACAGCGCCTTTCATACTGTATTATCCGGCCTGGCTTTTAACTCCAGGAGAACTGTGTTCACAAATTGATGCTCTGCTCCTTTGGGGTTGTAGCTGAAACATTAAATTGTACTGAAATATTCATATGTGAGTGCATTTAGCTGAGAGCAATTGATGTGCGACTCCCCAGACGCTGAATGGAAATGTTGCAGGGCCGCGGCACGCGCTGGCAGACACCCTGAGCTACGGCCATTGGGACGAAGCCAAGGCTTCCAAGTCGGACCCGAGCAGAAGGCCACCGGTTTCTGCACGGCTGATGAGTCGGCGCCGTGTCCAGAAAATATCTGATCCTGTGCTGCCAAACTTCAGGGTTGAAAAGAAAGAAATAAAACCGTCAGTTTTTTTTTTTAATTTGCCTGGCAGATTGTGATGGACATTGCATTGAACAGTGGATTATCACACGGTGTTTTCTGTATTATTTTATATATAAATTGTGATTTATTTATTTTTTTCCAAAAATACAAATACCTCAATTATTGCCACTTATTAAGGGCCGACTATAATGGGGGTTAAAAATGTAGTTTTTATGTTTTATGTTTTAGGTCAATAAAGTGACTAAAAATCAATTTCTTATGTTTTAATTTGCTAATAATAGGAGTATGTATTTCCATAAAGAGAGGTCCATTTATACAGAGTGCTGCACCACTACAATTCTACATTTTGCACGACACAAATCTGCTTGTGGTTTTACAGAAAGATGTGAGATCAAGTGGAACATCAGAAAACAGGGATTAACATTGTGTATATTGTGCTGATGCTTTTTTGAAAATAAAAGTTAAATCAGGAATTAACAGCTATCAGTCAGAGACGAGATTTGAGTGTTCTTTTTTTTTCAGTTGGAATAAATGTTGTGTAACTAATTTGTTTTCCGAGACTCATGAAACATTGCATCTTGTAAAACTGCATGTAAAGTGTTAACAAGCGAATCGGTGCACAGGAAAATGCACAGGGCCCCAACAGAGTTAAAGTAGAAAAAAAAAACAACAACATTGACTGTGTGGCGCTGTTTTCCCGGAGGAACTGTGCTTTTTACTTAAGAAATGTTTGCTAATTTAGCCCATGCGTCAAGTCATGCATAAGGAGACACCTGCATATTGGGCCCCTGAATTAATTTTGATGTATTTAATGCTATTATATGCAGTTCTTTGGAGCACAGAGCGGTGCAGAGGCCGCAGCTCCCCGGGGATCTCCTCGGCCGTGTTTGCGCGTTTGTCACATGACTAACTAGAATATGTCTTCTTCTGTTTGTTTATAACATATGCAGGAGCGGCGAGAATAAAATATTCGCCGTTTCTTGATTTCTTTCCTTTGGGGGAAAACTGGGGGATCAAAGGGATCAAAGAAGAGCAGCAAACTGGATTTCAGGGTGAGTTTTTGATTTCAGTTCTCTTCATGGAGAGATGAATTTAAAGCACATGTGATTTACATTGACTAAAAACAGTTTTAATAATTGAGATAATATCTCAAGGGAACTGAAGTGATTGAGCTTGGTCGCCTCGTCTTTTCAGACCATTTCTTTGCATTGTTGACCCACTTTTATTCTCAGCTGCAGCTCCAGAAGCTGCAGCGCAGGGAAAAATGTACTTGGTGTGTCACAAAAAAGAGAAGCTTTGGCTGTAGTCATGACAACAGTCTCATGAGTCGGTTTCTTCCACCAAGTGAGCCTCTGGAACCTGTGCACTTAAGAAAATATGTTTCGAAAAGAAAACCTGAGAAGCTTTTTAAAAAATGATGTATAATTTATTTGTGTTTTTTCTCCTGCTGGCAGCCTGTGGAAAGACGGTCCTGTGCGAGACATGTTCTGAATCTGTCAGACCGCAGCAGTCATGCACTCGCGCTCGCCACATGTTTGTTCTCAATGAAATCGACCCTTTTTTTTTACTCACAGCCAGCTGTTCAGAGTCGCAGGGCAGCCTTCAAAATCTCTACCGCGCACTTTAAAAAAAAAAAGGAAACCACAATTCCAGCGTCGCTCGGCGCCGCTCCCGTCGACGACTGAGTGGAATTAACGCTTCGCATCAGAGATGTTTGAGAACGTTTGTGTGCACGTGCGATGCACAAGGCAGAATGGCACGATGATCTCTGTGCTACATGCGTGAAGACGAATCCAACGGCGCAAGAGACAGACAGACTCGCCTTCCTGGGTTTGTTTGGGTTTTTTTGGGGGGGAGATTTTGTTCCAAAGATGAGGGGGAAAGGAAGTTACAGCAGGATGGCAACAGCTTCAAAAGCAGCAGGACCTTCTCTTCAAAGTTTGGCGATCTTCTTTTGTCCTTAATTTCTTTTCTCGATTTTATTTTTGAACCACATTTCCTTTTTTGGTTTGCAGCACAGTTTCAATCGTTTTTAACCACTGATGATGTAAAAAAAAAAAAAAAAAATGGACACTGTGCTACCAGAATATGAAAATAAATGTTTGGCTGTACAAACGGGAGTCAAAGGTCAAGTGTGGATAATTTTTTTCACATTTAATTTTTGATACATGATAACGTGACCAAAATCAATCTCCTAAAATACAACATATAAAACCTTCTGTTTTCTCGCCCTCAGAGGTCCCACACAGTGAGTCTGTATCTACCGCTGAGGATTAACATTTAAAAAAAGCTAAGCTGAGCTCTTCCTGTTGCCCACCAAAGCTACATGCGTCCCATAGCTTTTATGATCGTACCTGCTCACTGCTGATCCCATGTCACTTTTAAACCTCAGAAGAACCTTAATGTATCACCAGCCCGTATTCCCCCCGTCAATGAGAATGAAAACAATGATCATGTAATGTTAATGCGGTTAAAGTGACTCCCTCTGTGCCATTATTAAAACATTTTAATTATTGAGCGTCTAATGGTCACTGTTAATTCGCTGAGCTTCCTGTGAGGAGGACAGCGGCGCCACCTCTCGCTTCGTCAGAGACGTCCCAAAAGCAATTTGCGATCTCAGCCCATCTCCTGAAGGTCTGCTCCGTGTCCCCGCCTGTCAAAACTCAGCAGCACACTCAGGCTGTCCTGCTATGATACGTATCGACAAATTGGGATCATATGAATCATTTAGGCCCACTTATCACTCTGCCTTTTGTCTGAACAGAAGTAACTGGACATCACACTTTGACACGGAGGTGCCCTCCTTTTTCAATTGCCTGGAGAAACATGAGATATTTATGTTCATAAAACTGTGGGTTTAGTTTGCTTCTTTGTTCATATTATTTTATGTAAGCAATCCCTGACATAAAATGAAATAATACATTCTGAAATGTATGAAAAATGTTTTTCAGGAGGGGTCTCTCACGGTTCTGGCCTCTTGGATGATCTTTTTTAAATGGGCCAACATTACATTTTCCAAGGAAACTGGAGGCTGTTTCAGCTCCAAACATCGGAAAGAAGATCTGCAAGAGAGTAAAAACAAAAAAATGCACGTTGTGTGTTCATGCATCTGGCTGCTTCAGCAGCTAGCTAACAAATTTAGCTACGGCTAATTGCTAAAATGACTTCAACTATGCTTTAAATTTTGGTAAAATATAATTTTGTGGCTAAAACATACAAATGCAACGTTGCTAGAACATTGCTAGAAACGTCCTTCACTTCATCTATAACATTTATTCAGCATTAGTTTGAGAGGTAAAATAAGACTCCTTACCTTCTTCACAATGAAGCTCAACTGACTCCTGTTGAGTGAGTAGAGCGCAGTAACAGAGCAGTCATCACCAGTGTGGAGTTGAATCACTCTCATTAATACTCAGCAAATAAACTCAGGAATATTAAAACCCTTTCACACTTTTTTTTTTTATATATCTAACTGTGTGCTTCATATCGATTCATTACATTTTACAAATAGCATCATTCGCATTAGAACCTATGCAAGTTCAACCCTGTGTCACAAAATTTGTTATAGAACTTGGTCTTGGACTTTTAGTCAGTTAATGTTTCAAGGCACCACTTTGAAACAGCAAATAATCTGGCAAAGGGCTTTAAAAAAGACTTCAAGCCAAAGAAGTTTTTCACTTTTTTTTGTGTTCAGCTATTTGTGGTTTTCCCTCGTGGCCGCTTCAGTATGATTAACCACTAATTAAGCGCTCAGCAAACTTGAAGAAGAGGAGTGGCGTCGCTCGCCTAATTGCAGTGATTAACAATTAAAACATCCTCCCGATACTTGTAAACATTTGACAAGCAACAAAATGGTACAGCAGTTTGCCACTGTGAATGCGTGACATGAGAAGGTAATTAGGGCTCCAACCCTCTCACGGCACACTTTGCAGTGACTCGACCAATTAGCGCTAGCTGCACCCGGTCCCTTAATCTTAATAAACATGAATAATTCAGGCTTTTCCAACAACAAAAAAAAAGGCGTATGCATATAAGAAGACGCACTAATGTAATAATGTTGTACGGTGCAGTGCATAACAAGGAGCCTGTGAGAGGAGCGTCTGCCTCAGCGCCTTCGATCAGTTGGCGGGAGCATCAAGAAGAGTCACCCAGCTGGAAGAAGTCAATGAAAGACTAACTTTATTTTTTGCCAGTTTCATTAAAATGATAACGTTCGCATTTGGCAAAGAACCTCCTTCATATCAAGTTTACAAAAAAGAGTGTCTGTAAACATTAAAGTGCAAAAGGATCTGCTTGCCAGTTATAGGGCGCGTCTTTTAAAGGTTCATGCTACAAGCACTCCAGGCCCGGTTTCACGCCCAGAATCCTGTCACTTACCTGTTTATCTTATCTACATAAATGCATCCTACTCTCGACTGGTAAAAGAAAAATAGTATTTGATCAGTTCTGATAAAGGCCGTGGGCCGTTATGGCGAGTTATTGTACTCTTATTCCTGCTGACGGTCCCTGTGTGAGAATTCTAATCCCTTTGCCTAAAAAAAAAAAAAAAAAAGGAATACATCAAAAAAGAAATACACAAATTACTAGGAACTGATAGGATTTGGATGTATTGAAAACACGGCATGTAAGCAAACTGTATATCATTGGATGCAAGTAAATGCTGAATGTTGATGAATATGGAATTTTTTTTGTAGGTTGGCTTCACACCTGGACCACTTTTGACTTCACTTTAAAGGGAATATTTGTTTTGAGTCGATTTCCGTATTTTTCTTTGAGCCGTTATTCACATTATTCACACACAGACAGCACACGCCAATGCGTTGCTCACCCTCTGTGATTTTAGAATTTCATTCTAAAATGAAGGTGGAATGAATGGAGGAGTGGGGGGTGGGGGGGCTTCTAAATGCAGTGACACACAAAGACGGCGCAACGTTCAAGACACCATTGTGTACAGATTGACGAGCAAACGTTTGGCTGCTCAGTCAAGGCTGTTAGTTCCGGTTTGTGGGTTGCTTGTGTTCTCACTGCAAACAAACCTCAGCATGTTTGGTGTTAGTATTCAATCCAAGGCCACCTCTTGTGGGTGAACCTAGCCCAGTGTTGTGTCATTATTGTGTTACGCCCATATGTCCACTCTGAAAATCCCCAGTGAGGAACGTCTCCGATCACTCCAGGTGTGAAAGCCTCCATGGTGACATGATAAGTCATTTTTCATTTTTTTTCCCCTTAATAATTCTGCATGAATGAAGCGCAGATTTAATTCTTTGTCATGACTTTCTTCTTAAAAAGTAACTGTGAACCAATAACGTGAAGTAAAGTTTTCAGACAGAAGAAAATGAACAGAAACAAACTGTTTTGTTGTATCAATCTTGCAAATGGTGTTTCTAGTTGGACAAAGAAAGCAATGACTGGTGTTTTCATTTGAAATGAAAAAAAAGTCAGCACAAAAACAAAAAAGAAAAATTAAATTTGGAAAAACAGACATCAGCGTCTTGGTTCGCAACGTCTCCATCACTGTAGGCTTGAACGGCCTTTGCTGGTTTGAATTCTTGTGAAGTTTAGTGCTTTTAGGGACAATTCAAAGTGGGATTTCCTGATGAAGAGTGTGTTTGAGAACACGTTAGACCATCCCCCGCCCGGGGACGTCCATGTCTTTGTTGTGCTATATCAGGGCCATTCTGAAGTCTGCCACCATCTCCACCGTTGACTTCTGAGCACCTCAAATGCAGGTGTGTCAGTGTTAGCCGGACGCTACGGCTCAAGCTCGCTCTGGATTGGCCGAGAGTTGGAACACCACAGCAACAGTACAGGTTCATATTTCAAATAACAAAGAAACTGTGGTCCATTTGATCCAAAACGCGTCGTCCCTTCTGTGGGACTTTCACCTGCCACTAGAAACTCTGATGGACTCCAAAAAACGTGATGGCAGTAAAAAAAATAAGACAAGAGTCTTCCGCTGCTGAGTCAAAGGTAGCTTATGTGTCGGGCATGTGGCCGAGGGACCCGTCCGCTGGTCCCAGGAGGCGGTACTTATCCTCTAAGGACGGCTCGGTGGCGCCGCCCTGCAGGTGGATGAGAGGTTTAGTCTGCAGCAGCACGCAGCCGCGGCCCAGGGCCCGCCTCTCCTCCTGGTTCCTGCGGTTGAAGATGTTGATCCTGTTGTCCAGCTCGGGGCTGGCCGTCTCCGAGCCGGCGGGGCTGGGCAGCTTCAGGTTGACGGGGTCCACCGCCAGGCCCTTCTGAGCCAGGCACGGGTCCTCGGACAGCGAGGAGAGCAGCTCCTGCACCACCACGCTGGGGTCCTGGCCCGAGAAGGACGGGTGGCAGCAGCGGTGGCCGGGGGGGCAGGCGCTCTGCGAGGCCTCGCTCATGGTGCTGCACACCCGCTCCATGGCCAGCATGGGGTTGGACACGGCGGGGGCGGGGTTGGTCGGGAGGTGAACGTCGATGGCTGCCGTCGTGATGATCTGGGCTCCGAATCCAGACACTCCCGCATCTTCAGGGGTAAAAGATTTGAGGAAAGTTGGGATGAAAAATGAAAAGTTTAGGTCTAAAAGTTGCGTCCAGTTTGGTTCAAGTCCGTTCCTTCCAACGTTGCTTTCAAATAGCTGCATGATTCAAATGTCCCTCCAGATGGAAATATTTGTTTTCCTTACTTACTCTATAAATTTTTATTTTATTTCTTTATTTATTTTTAATTCATGGACTTTTTTTTTTTCTTCTCTTTGCACTACATATGCTGCTGTAATTATGCATTCTATTCTATTCTATTCTATTCTGTTTTTACATTTTTGTTTACACTACAACTGTAGTAAACAACTAGTAAAGTGTTCATTACCACTTACCACTGCTTGCTTCACTGTAGTACTGGCTGATGTAGTTGTTCATGTCGTCACGAACAACTAGAGATAAAAGGAGACAAGTAAGAAGAATAACAGACGACATAAATGACAAATATTGTACTATGGTTAATAATTTCACTTTCTGCATCGCATAGTCCGGATGAGCAGCCTTGCACAAACCACTAACCAAAAAACTCTGTAGATCACCAGATAACAGTTAATTTAGCCCTGTGTTTGCAGCTTCCTACAAAAAAAAAACTATGCTAACTATTCTGTTGCTAATACAAGTTTTTGGAAGGGAGAAAAAAACTAAGGAGCCTGACAGTGGGTGTGGTCACTAACTTTGGAGAGGTAACAATGGAGCAGCAGAGCCCTTTGTGACATCACAACAGATTTACACAACTGCTTTTTAAAAATGTATTTTCTCATTTCTGGATGAGGGTCACTGTCAGACATACTAGCCCAATTTATTTTCATTCTCAGAACACATTGGTACAACAAAAGTTGCACGGAAGAGCTTTAAACAAACCAAACAGCAAGTGCACTGAACCTTAATAAAGCACGTAGACGTATAAAGCAATTCCCCGCAATACCAACAATGGCTAAAAATATGCCAGCATCTTAAGTATTTAAAACAGTTGCATAAATATGTCATTTAAATAAATCGATTCCCTAAGTGGGCGACCACCTGAACCACTTCCCTTGTTAGCAAGTTGATGGATCTCAGTGTTAACAATCCCAAAGTAGTCCAGACGGAAAATATCCCATATGTTTACAACATAATATTGACGGCGATGTCTCCTGCCCCGGGCCACAGGTGCTTTATTGGCGAGTGTGGGGGAGAAGGGGGAAGGGGTGGGGGGGGTGAGGCGGCGGGGGTCACGCACGGCTAGGCTGTGCATTAGCTGCACCCTAGTGCACCAGAAATAAACTGGGACATGGACGGGGTGAGCTTGGTTTCAGGGGTGAGAGAAATGAAGGGGAAAGGCGGAGAGCCGGCCGGAGAGCAGGATCTCTTTGTTTGGCCACGGATCCCTCCAGCTCCGCGGGCCTCTGCGCGCTGGGTGAGTGGCCGTGATCTGCCGCGCTCTTCCGTCCGCTTGATTGAGCTTGAGCTCACTGTCCGATGGCTGAGTGCGAAGCCAGAGTACCCAGAGTGCTAGCCCCTGTCCCCCGGGACGGGCTGCAGACTCCGATGGGTAATTTCATTTATTTTTCAGTCTAAAATATTAATCCCTGAGCCAGCCCCGGAGAGGAAGCATTGCACTCACTCAAACAAGACTGAGACAATCACTCCACAATTAATAACGCATGAGTCTCGAGAAAGAAAAAAAAAAAGAGCGGGCGGTCCAGCGTGCATGAAAGACTTTCTGTCTGTGACAGTGGGAGGAGGGACGGCACGCCGAGGTCCCTCTGGTTCAGATGCGAGCGGCGCTTCTGGCGGGTTGAGTGCGACTTGAGCGTCACAGGTGGAGGGGCTGCAGTTGGCATTGACGCGTCGTGAACAGACGCTCCTCCGTTTCGACTCGAGGGAAACTGTTTTTTTTTTTAGCAAATCAAAGTCGTTTTTGTTGGGAGGATTCAATAAATCAGCAATCATTTGCAGTATTGATACTTTGATTCACTCCCATTCTGTTAGAAATAACATTTTGCCACAGCTAATAAAAACTGATCCTTCTCACTAGTCTTACTTTTCATTTGATTCTTATTAGCAAGTAAAGTTGCTTAATTCAGGAAAAACGAGCGGGGCAATTTACAGACGCAGTTTGAAAGACACAATATCATCTCCATATTCTGTCCGGTGATAATGGCATCGCTTAATGTCGACCCCTGGTGATGGTTTGTATCTTCCGATCTCACATCTTTATCATATGATCTGTGATGAGGGTGAAAGGTCATGAAACTCTGAGTGGAACCATGTTCTGGGCTACTGTAGACGCTGCATTTTGCATTCTCGAGTAGTTAGCATTTGGTTTAAAATCATTTTGTTTAAAAGCTTAAGAGAGTCTTTGTCTGCGTGTTTAGAAAACCAGATATCATTTTAGATTGCAAGGATATAAATTAATTTTCTAAACATATCCACCTTTCTCTGACTGGTGTGGTCACAGTGCTGTTGCAGAATGAGGAACTTTCAAACCGCCGCAGTCCACTCACTAATGTTAAATTCTCTTTAGTGTCATGGAAAGTATCCAACTCTTGCAGGTTTGCATTCTTGCAGCAGAAGTTGCAGCCAGTTTGCCAGGACACTCTTCAGGCCAGATAGAAACCCGCTGAGGTTGTGTGCAATATTCAGCCAAACAAAATGAAGCTGACTTGATCTGAGCTGGACTGACTCGTCTGGCCCCGTGGCCTAAGTGTCCATGTTCCTGTAAAAAGCCCCATTTGTTTCTGAGAGCCAGATTTCCCACTATGCCCTTGGGGTAAAACTGCAGCCCCCTCGGAGCCTCGTGGTGCCCTATTGTGGTTTGCAGGTGAAGGAGAACAGATGTTGACAGGAGCCCACTCTCTGCCGACAAGGCCCAATGCACAGAGCACTCTGTACCTGAAATAGCCCGAGTGGGTCCGGCCGGCCGGCCGACCGGGGCTGGTCTCGCCACCTATGGGGTGCGGTGAGGGAGACAGTTGGGGCGCGGCAGAAATCCCGTGTCAGGAAACACGCCGGTCTCCTCCAGGATTCACCAGATCCTAAAAGCTTTTTTGCCCTCGTATTGATCCCAGAGCGCCTGCGGTCAGATGGGTGTTGTGTGCGAGCGCGGCGGGACTAAGAGGCTGGCCTCGGAGATGCTCCGGGGCAAGTGCTCCAGATTAACTGTACACCGCTCCGGCATCCGGTTCACCTGATGTTACAGCTTTGGAGACTTTTTGTTCCACATAATTATGTACATACTTTATGCTGCGCCTCTCTCCTAGTTTGTCACACTGCTTCCTCATGCAAACAGTGCACCTGGCCCAGCGTGCGCTCAAATGTGCTGCGCTGTTAATGCGACAAGCCCTCCTGTTTGGGCTGCATAAATCACTCTTGTCCTTGTGGAATTGTGCAGTGCTGTCGTTTGGATCCACTGCCGCCATTGTTTGCTGACTGTTTCTGCTCTTTTTGTTTTTATGCGCTTAACTGTGAACTGGTGTGTTTTCCTTTTAAGCTTGACAACGTTCATTTTCTAAAATTCAAACACTTCATACTCATCAACCATTTAAAGGCCGACTCTCAGCGTCCTCCCATCTACTGCTTTAAATGCCTTGCAAACCAGATGGTACCTGCTGTGCCAAGAGGCTCCCTGGGGTTCCTCTGGGCGCCTTCGTCGTCCGACTCCCCGGGAGTCACTCCCTCCACCACCTGAAAGTTGCGACCCTGTTTGGCCCACACGTGGTGAATCTGCATGGCCGCTTCGCGCTCCGCCGCCAGGTCCAGGTCCTGCTGTGCCAAATGTGCCCTCAGCTGCCGGATCTCAAACTGGAGACAGTTGACAAGTTGGGATGTGAATGAAGGGGACAGAAGACAAGAGACAAAGCAGAGATAGAGAGAAGGCAAAGGGCAAATAACATGCATGTCTATATACTGACAGCAGAATATGTATTAAAGAACACAGCCATTATCTGTTGTAGACCAAAAAAAACACACACTCCAGATTGCACTGCACCAAAAAGACATTAAAGCTACAACTAGATATCTTCTACCTTCACTCGGAGGAGGAATTTGATTAACATGTATTTTATATGTCTGGTCAAGTGAAGGTTAAGTCCTTATCAATATTTATTGTCGTCTGCATTCCACTGTATGACATCATCAGCTGGAAGCACTGGAAGAGTTATGATGAAACGCCAAGAAAGCCTGGGTCTGTTTGTGGGCTGCTGCTGCCCTCTGCTGGTGGTAGATGGACTGACATTTTCTTTAAAGGCCATAAGTGGAATACGGGTCAATGGCTGCCAGAGATTTTCCACGGAAAATAAGAACAATGACTGTAACACAAGTACACGTATTTTCTTTGTTTCTTAGTGGTTTTTCCGTGACACCTCTTTGAGTGTGATGGACCTAAACCACGACTGCACGGCCGTGTCCTATGAAGCGACACATGAGCTACTCACGGCCTGTTCCTGGCAGATCTGAGTGAGACGCTCCAGCTGCTCCTCCCTCACAGCCTTGGTCTTCTCACACTGCTGTATCTCCAGTTCCATTTCAACCTTGACCTGCAGCACATAGGCTGACGGGGAGACAGAAGGAGAGGTGGGACAGATTAACTATCAGGGGAACAGCATCAAGCCGAGCGGTGTGCAAACGGCGGCAGGTCGGAAAATGAGGCAGCGGGGCTTTCGGTGAGAGGCTTGGGGAGGTGAGTGAAGTACGTAAAGGTCAAAGGTCAGAGAGAATGAATCACTTGCCCTGTGACGTAGCCACATGTTGGTTCAGTTTAGTTTAGTGTTGTCACGAAACTAAGTGAAGGTCCCACATTGGACCAATTTTCAGACTGTCAGTCTTATTGCTGGACTGCGGGGGTGCAGCCTCACATGATTAGCTCTCCATAAATTCAGCAGATCTCCAGAAAACATTTGGCCTAAGGTCTGCCCCATATTGCATCACCCTGCACTGAAAGCTTGGGTGCACTGGGTTTTCCATTGAGCCCCATGTGAAGATATCGTGTTAAAGAGGTGCAATGGTATTCACGCACTCCAAAAGAAAAATTAAGTGGCGTATTAGCAACTTTAAATCAGGCTGGTTTGGTTCTTATGTGTAATATGTTGTCGTCATACATCGGCTCCACTCTGCTGTCTGTGTGCAAGTACAAGTTGGGACAGCGCTGCCCATGTCAAACCTAGTTTATTATAACCAACAGTGACAACACAAAGGGATGGTTTCCAGAACTTCATGCTTTGGCGCCACGTTTTCTGAAAACTGGGGTAAACGTAGTAAAGGATGGACTTTTGTCATGTAAACCGTATTGTTAGAAAACAGTAGTCAAGTCAGTTTCACCTTTAAATGTTGTGTTTTGATGGCTGGCTCACAGTAGATTTGTGTGTTTGACCCTCTCTCAGTGATAAACACTGCGTCTCACATGACCTTCATCCCACTGCAGTGCTGTACTGAAGTCTTGCCAGCGCACTTTGGCAAAAAGCTTGCATTCCTCCTTGTAAAGCGTCTTCCTCTTTGATTCCATCATCAATAACATCTTTTTCCCACACTGATGTTTATTTAGTCAGATTTTTTTTTTTTTAATGAAAAAGAAAAAAGAAGCCCTCTGTCCTGCTATGTTTGATAAATCAGAGATGTCTTCAACAGTCAAATGAGCCTTTTTCTCATGCCATGGCTCTTCTATATATGGAGGGGGGGGGGGGCTAAATAAAGTATCCAAGAGTAAATTTGGAATGCTATGGTCATCGCTGTTGGCACGCAGCCAGTACCGCACACTTCCATGCGATCGTATTTTACGAGTCAGTGCTACACACCCTGCGGCTCCGGAAAAACGGAACGTCCGCTCGTTCCTGCTATTGCTGTGATTTTGGCCCCTGATCTGCGTCTATCGCACAAGTCAACTGCCAGTGAGGTCAGAGCGGCGAGCCTCTCCGCTACAGGGGGAGAGCGGCGCACGCAGTCCTTCGCCACATGCTCCTCCTTTCTATTTATAGCAGTGTTGAGCCAAAACAAACACACACACACACACACACACACACACACACACACACACACACACACACACACACACACACACACACACACAGTTGCAAAAGTGAGGACATCCGATAGGGTGACTTTGGTCCAGTCAGTCTAAACTTGCAGTCAAGGCTCGGTCACAGGTGTCTCATTCTGCCACAGCGTGTCTCAGCAAAAAAAAAAAAAAATGTGATTCTGTGACACCTGGCAGGCACAGATAGAGATTTTCAAGCGTGTCTCTTTTAAATGTGTACTTTTCTTTTGCATGACTGAGAGGCACCCCAGTCCTCAGAAAATCTGCCGCACTTCACTTCTCGCTGTCCCCCCCCCCCCCCCCGTCAGACGGACACGTGCATCGCCAATATTAAATGTCAAGGTAACTCTCCGAGGGACTCAATCACTTTCCTATAAGGCCACAGCCAGTCCTCTAAATTCTACATTTATTGGTCTGAGAGTGTATTTCTTTTTTTTCTCCCAGGTGTGCTGCAGCATGTCGAGCAGGAAAACCCAATCACTCAGAAAAATCAAAGCCAACAGGCCGAGATGTGCAGCAGGGAAGTCGCTGTGAGGAGAAAAAAAAGAAAGAAAAAAAAAACGTGGCAGCTGCTTGACAAGGAAACGTGCTCAGAGTGACCGATCCACAGTGAATCACTGAGCTGTCCTGACCCTCCACATAGTTTTTGCTACGATATCGTGATGCATATCTTATGAGTCGCACTATTTAAAGGTTCAAATACTACGTCTTGCCTTGCAATAGGGCTACCCCCCAAAATAAAATAAAAAAATATACATCTGAACTTCATAACAAGACAGAATCCGAATAAATGCTGCAGGTTTTAAAGAAACAAGTGTGTTTGTGTTTGCGCTTGTGTATATTATTTAACCTGACTCAACCTGGGCAGCAGTCGCGTGCAACCCAAGTTGTTACAAAGTCGTCACAAACAACTGGATAAGAGGAATGTTGGCGACCAACATTAAATAATTAAATAATTAATTCAGGCTTTCATGATTAACCATGTGACAGAGAACTGCATATTTAGCCCTCTGTTG
Source organism: Nelusetta ayraudi (assembly GCF_046127955.1). NCBI lineage: Eukaryota > Metazoa > Chordata > Actinopteri > Tetraodontiformes > Monacanthidae > Nelusetta > Nelusetta ayraudi. The sequence continues at coordinate 5,005,367 of NW_027466055.1, read as the reverse complement.
GCTTCTTCCTGCTAAATCTGATGCAGGGGGCTGCTGCTCCAGGCATGGACACTTTGCCCATTCATGGGAAGTTCACTTTAACACACTAGAGACGCGTACTATAACCAGAATACTTTTGTAAAAGGGACGTTTGCATAGCACAGCACACTTCCTGGAAAGAGTCACAGCACTGCAAAGCAATGAGCCATTGTACAGGAATGACGTTTTCTTTTTCTTCTGCTTTCAGTCTTAGTCAGTTAATCCGCTTGCGTCACATGACACAGACACTGTGCTAAACTGTTTCTATGAACCGGTATAAAGCAGCGTTTCCGTCCAGGTCATTTAACTCAGAAATGAAAGTTAATTTAGTCAGAAAGTTCATTCAAATACAAAATGCAGCATTATGAGATGAGCACCGTTTTCTCATCCACCATCCAACCAAGTTTAATTCTGCATTCAGTCAGAGGCCCGTGATCAGGGTGACCTCTGTAGAGGCAGTCTGCATTAGCATACAGGGGACCAACCACTATATTCATTATGGCCCCTCTGAATCTACTTAGCCAGGCCCTGACAATCAATACACCTTGGAGAAGCAGCAATTTACCATGAGGGATGATCGATACCTTTATTGCTCTGAATAGTAAATAATCTGTATAACGATGAGGCGCGGTGGTGCGCGCGTGCCTTTGTTTGGCTTTTCGGAACGACTCGGTTGGATTTCCTTTCACGTGGAGGCTGTTAAATGAGGAGAGGCTCACCGTCAATAATCCTCTTCACCCTCCAAATGCGAAGAGTGATGATGAGGCTGATGGCGTCCCAGGGGCTGCTGGGCCCGTTGGCCACCGTGGAGGCCACCATGGGGGCCAGGGACAGCACGATGACGGCGCCATCAAACACCTGAGGGGGGGGGGGGGGCGTCCCACACAGAGGAATCTTTTCAGACTGAAAACGTAGCATCCTGCCCCACCCGAGTCCAGACATTCTCAATGTAGCAGAAGGTGTGAGAGCAAGAGCCCGTTTACACAAACACAGGTTTCTCTGGTAAGATTTAGTCGGTTCGGCCGTGCGTTTACGCGAATCCAGCGTCTTCACTGAAACCGCACATTTGGAACGACACAACGAAAACAATTTTCAAACCTCCAGTTTTACTTTTTCATTTATTTTCTTATGGGTCGGTGGACTGGAGTATTGAGTGAACCTAACAGACAAAAAATGTTAGCGAACTTTAACTGGCACGACTCCAAGTCAACCTTAAACACGGCGTGCTTCAGGTGTTCTGCTTCTCCCGCCTTCAGGGAGTAAACCTGTGGCGCCACACAAGGCCTGGCATAGGTACTACATCGTTTTCAGTTGTTTCCAGGCGTTTTTTTTGTTTTTTTTTTCAAGTGTGTTTCTGAAAATGTGCAGTTTCAAAAAAAACAACAACATATTTGTGTAAACGGGCCTTGAGAGCAAGGAAAAGAAAAGAAAGTAAAATATGCTGTTGTTACAATCAAGCAGCAATTTCAATAAAGATCAGTGTGACAATTAATAATTCACTTTTACAACTGATTAAAGAGGGGAGAAAATCAGATGGTTTATTAGGTGACACCAAACTGGGCTGGATTGAAAGTCAAAATTGAAGCACAAAAACAAACCTTACCTCAACTTTGTTCTCTATGTAGTCCCAGATGCCGAGCACCACAATTCTGAAGACCGTCTACGTCAGAGATAAATGGGGAGAGTGAAAATAGATGTGCGCGGGATGTTGGTGATGAATTAAAACAAAACAAAAATAAATTAAAAAATTCAAATTAAACCCTCGGCAGATTATTTTTGGCCTCTTTGCTTGCCATCACGAGATTCGTGCGAGACTGGACTGACAATTTGGACAAAGCCCGTGCATCAGCTTTCTTTTCAAGCGGCGTGACGAACCGACCACGCACACGTGTGCGCACACACACACACACACACACACACACACACACACACACACACACACACACACATACATCACTCGAAATAGCTCAGCATTCAGGCGACCGTGCTTTTCTTAGTTGTGAAATTTGTCGCGGAGGCGAACGACTAAAGTTTGGTTGACAAGGATTCGGCACCTCTTCCCACAGGAGGAACAGACATAAGACATTCTGTAGGCCAAAACATAGCGAGTCACAAAGCCTGTCCACGAACACTGTGAGACACAATAAGATATACATACACAACCTCACACTGTGGCCATTGTTCAATTGCAAATTCACAGAGGACGACATGAAGACTGTTAAAAGAGACAGAAAACATGAGAACGAGGACCTTGATGAGGTCCATCCCTGGCAACAATGGTCAGCCACAGTGATCAACTGCTCTCAATGCAGTGCAGAACTAAGATGAGGAAGAAGTCATTAATTATTGTATTTATAGCAGTTTGTTTTTTTTAACATATTTATTTATAAACTTTTTTTGATACTTATAATATATGGTATGGTGGTTTTCATTATGTAGGGTGACTAAGAGTGCTTGGTTGTGTATGGCGCACACTGTATGCTGCTGGACACCTGAATCTCCCCAGAAGGGGGTGAATAAAGTACTTATCCATCCATCCATCCATCCATCTATCCGTCCATCCATCTATCCATCTATCCATCCATCCATCCATCCATCCATCCGTCCGTCCATCCATCTATCCATCTATCCATCCATCCATCCATCCGTCCATCTATCTATCTATCTATCTGTGTTTGTGCGAGCACTGGTCGCCCTTTGACATGGCGGACAGAAAAAGGCTCAGTGTAAATATTTAATTTCCGTGCCAATTCCGTCCCTCGATCTCGATGTGGAACGGGGGCAACAGACACACAATGTAATCAGATCGCCCATCACCTGCGCCGTGCAAACGCCGTTCCCCCTGCGCGCGAGCCTTTTGTCGAGCGGGACAATTGATTTACACTCCAATTAGGCAGAGAGTGTCTTGTACCGGCGTCGCCGCTCGTTAATCATCTGGAGCGCCTGTCGGGCAACAGCGCCAGTGTCACGTTAGAAACCAAAGACCCCGCCCAAGTGCCCACAGCCCCGCGTCCCGATTGGCCGCCGAGCAGCCCGGGTGGCGCCGCGCTCGGGCCGACGCCTCTTCTTTGATGTCAGCGGCCGAGGTGCGGGGATGGATCGTATCACTGTAACTCCATCCTCGGCGCTCATTAAGCTCAGCTTTAATTATTGCTCCTCCCGGCTCACGGGTAATTAATGTGTGCTGCAGGGCGCTGGGGCCGAGGCTGTCAGGGTAATTGGTTTGCACCGTGAGTGAAGGCCTCAGGGCCAAATTTACCCCCCCCCCCCACCTCACCCCCACTCCCCCAACACCTCCCCCTCTTTTTTCATATTTTTTATTTCCGCTGTTCTGCAGCAGCGATAAAAATTAAGTATTTTCTCCAACAATGGGCACATTTTAATAAAACTAATTACAATTACGATTCAAATAAATGGACATTTTCTCAGACATCCAGCCTCAAGGTAACTTTTTTTTTTTTACAGCTGAACCCTGACGAGGATGGAAATGTCACGCAGATTAGGGAGTCCAGTTCTCTGAGGCTTCAACCTGGTCTGCAAAAGTTGGGTGTGGGTGTTTTTTGTCTGTTGTTTGTTTGTTCCCGGGCCTGGGGCCTTTCTGTGTTTGAGGATGCATCTTCTCCCTGTGGCTTCTCTCCAGGTTCTCAGGCTTCCTCCCACAATCCAGAAACATTCATGTGCAGGTGAATTGAGAACTCTAAATGGACCGTAGGTGTGTGTGTGTGTGAGAGAGAGAGAGAGAGAGTGAATGGTTGTTTGTCTCTGTATGTGGCCCTGCGATGAACTGGCGACTTCTCCAATGTGTCACCCTGCTTTCGCCCCGTGACAACTGGGAGAAGCTCCAGCAGTCTCACGACCCGGAGTTTATTTATCTGACAGCGCAAATGATTAAAGAAAATTAAAATGATAAATAGAAGAAGAAGAAGAAGAAGAAGAAGAAGTAGAAGAAGAAGAAGAAGAAGAAGAAGAAGAAGAAGACAACGACCAGATTTCCTGAACAATGCGTGCAGATCTCACCTCTGAAAAGAAGAGCGACAGGATGATGAGGCTGATCCAGTGGATGACGCTGGCAAACTGGAAAGCATTGGAAACTGTTGGAAGGAGAGAGGGGAGAGGAGCGCGTGAGGATGAAACCAGAAATATGTGGCAGGTATTTTATGAGTTTGGTCGAACAAGTTTACGGTCATTTACACTGGAGGAGTTTGGTGTCTATGAGCAGCTCCAGCGAGAGGAAAAGCACCACCAGGATGACGCAGGCCACCAGGATGCAGTTGAAGCCGGCGCTGAGCAGACACACCTGCCACAGGGCCACTCGTCGGCCGCAGCAGGGCTTCAGCCAGTTGGACCTGCAGGCAGGAAACACACACAAAACAAGAGCTTCAGTATGTAAAGTCATTCAGAATGAATAAATAAATAAATAAATAAAAAGTCTGGCTTCAAGTGCATTACAGTCTCAATGTCTTCCTCTTAACTGAGATGTTTTCTGTCAATTAAAACAGTCAACAACAATACAGAATATATCAGTTAGCGTTTAATATCTTAAACCTGGGAAATATTCCATCAGGGTGCGATTCGGTTGATATTTGAAGTACTGAAGTTGCAATCCAGGGTTTTGTGTCTTGGTGTTACGGTTCTGCCCAATGGCCAACAGGGGGCGGTAGTTCCCGTTTGTTTAAAAAAAAAAAAAAAAAAAGGGATTCCTGTTGCAATCAAAGCCGAGCTTGATGGCCATGGCCAGACTAGCGGGGAGTTGTTGGTTCAGACAGAGGCTGGACAGAGACGGGGACAGTGAGGCTCTGTGAACTGGTGACTCCACCATCAGCACTCAGTGTGACTGGAATATTGATCAACTCCTCCTTAAACAGCCATTAAAGGAGTCAGTGTTAAGGACGCTGCTCAGAGTGGAAGGCAAGGGCTGCATAAGGCACAGATTTAAACACGAACACACATCCACATCAAAAAGAAAGGTCTGTTGCCTAACCAGGAGGAAATTATTGGCTGCAGTTGGACAGCGATCGCGTGAATTGAAAACTGCCCAATAATGCAATCCTGAAAAAATCAAGCAGGGAAGTAGTGCACAACTTGAACTGTGCAGTGCTTATTGATGTCGGCCAACATGACTCAGTGTTTTCACAGAGGTTACAGCCACCTCAGCACCGCAGATGAGACAAACTGTGGCTCCCAGCGTGTCTCCAGCCAGACTGGGCTGTTGTCTCTGCCCACCTGTCTGCTGTCCCACTGAGCTCTGCCACCACGCGAGGAGCAGACTGTTTGCCAGGATCACGCTTTAACACCTTCTCCCGGCGTTATTAAGGAGGGGCACTCAATTTGTGGAGGGTTTTTTTTTGGTTTGTTTATTTTGGTGGGGTTTTTTTAACTGAAAGGTGAGAAGTGAGCAGCAGAGCAAGAAGTCACCAGAGCCGGCATGCATGCTGAGTGGCGGCTGTATTGTGTTACTATATTTTGTTCAGTTCTTAATGATTCTTTAGTAACTGAGGTAAAAATTGGAACGTGAAAAAAAACGAAAAAGGAGGCCATGTGAGGACACCAGTGGCTTCGATGAACTGGACAAATACACCAAGTTCATTAAATGTGTGTGTGTGTGTGTGTGTGTGTGTGTGTGTGTCTGTCTGTCTGTCTGTCTGTCTGTCTGTCTGTCTGTCTGTCTGAGCGACCGACCTTGGTGTCATCCCTGAACTACACCAGTCCAGAGGGGAGGAGACACCGTCAGTGACGCACGCAGTGTATTAATGAGCTTTATTAAAGCACCAGAACATCCTTAAAATGTTGCCTCTCAAGGCCGCACAGACACTGACGCAGCCACCTGGTCAGACTCGGAGGGGAAGGCAGTGTGAGTGTGGACGGTCAGAGAACAAGGTCACCTCTGTCCGCTTCAACCGTACTCCTGACAATTTACAACAAAAAAAAAACAACAACAACAAAAAACCCCAGCGAATGAAGGGTTGCCAGCTTCTTCTCCCATCTTCCTGTTCCATGTCCTCCCTCTCCGCCCTCCTCCTCAGCCGCCTGTGAGCACGGGGCGGCTTGATTTAGCCGTCACTGTTGCTCGCTGTCGCTAAGATTGAGCGGGAGAGCCGGACAGCGACACGGAGCTGGGAGATTAAATCAGGCCAACTAATCGATAGCGGCGTGTGGAGCGAAGACCCCGAAAGGCGGAGCGAGAGCATCACCTCCACCTGATCACCCAGTCAGTGAGGTTCTGCTGCCGAACAGCGCAGATACAAGCAGAGACAAAACAAAGCGCGGTGTTATTTTATGTGGGAATCCGAGAGACCTGCAACGACTGCAAATATTCCTTACAATAAAAATAAAATCTCATAACTGTCACATTTCACTGTTATCTTGTGTGTGTCATACCTACAATTTGAGGAGTTTGAGAAGTTCTTAAGTGTCAGTGGTGATATTTAGATCAGCATTTTTAGATAAAATATTGGCAGCTTAACAACAGTTGAAGATGGAAACTCCATACGTTGCCCTTTTTTTTTTTTTTTTTTCTTACACATATTCCCTACAAACTTAAGGCTACAATAATGATGCACGGTGCAGTTAGCCGCCCTCACAGCCACTGGGAGTCTGCCACACCAGTCAGCAGCCAGAATGTGATTTAGCTTTTGCAGAGCGCACAAATGATATTGCAACGACACATCACAGCTGTGATATCTGGCAACCGGAGGTCAGAAAGTGATTTGCGAGCAAACTCCTCACTGACGACACGGCGTAACCAAGTTCAAAGACAGACCAGGCGAGTGTAAGACAGGTTCAGGGCCTTTGGTCCAAACAGTGAAGAACATAATTTGCTTTGTTTTGGTTTCGCAGCAATGAAAACAAATCGTTCCGTACATACACACTCAGCGTCTTGGCACATTTGAGCCTGATTTCCTGCAGCCATCCGAGCTGTGACTGGGAGGCTCCTGTCCTGCACTTTGCCACATCTGGAATAAAAGAAATTCCCCTGCCCCGGAGATTTGTCACGCATTTATTGCTTAAAACTCCAGGACAATTGTTTTGGCCCGTAGCGCTTTTTACACAAACATCAGCGATTGAAGGAACAAAACAAAGTCAATGATAAACCAACTTGTCACTCCGAGCAATCACTGCGAGGCCTGCGTTGCTCTTTGCAGAGTTTAAGACACTCAAACTTGTGGAATTGGGACCGTTGGAGGAAATCACCGTCCTTGCAAAAGTGAGGGATGGTTTGAGTCACACCACACTGCAAACCCACACGTCTCCTCTCCTGCAGGCGCCATATTTCAGCAGCCACCGCACACACAGCCACAGGCGAGGGGCAAAGACAAAGCTGGATGCTGGGAAAGTGGGGGGGACGCATCAACTGAGCATTAACACTCGCCGAGTTCCCCCTCACGCTGTCGGATCGCAGGTAATTAATTTTACATTTGAAAGGTTCCCCCCATTACCGCCGCGTGGCGCACCACTGATCACAACACACCGGCAGGCACGAGGCCCACACACACACACACACACACACACACACACACACACACACACACACACACACACACACACACAGACACACACACACGCAGTGGAAACGACGCCTGAAGGAGCCGACGGCCGACCCCGGAGTGAGTCGGTATGGAAATCTGCAAGGCGGCGACTTCTGCTCATACACAAGGCAGCTTTCTGAAACTTGGCAACGGCTCGAAAGGCATCGGAATGCAAATGGGGCCTCGGAGTATTTACCTTCTCACAGCGACAATAATGGCAGGGAAGCATATTATTTATTCAAATTGCTCTTTTGTTTGTTTGTGGCCATTACAAAACGGCTTCTTTGTTTCACTTCCAGTCGTGGAGCAGTGACGGCTGATAGATGGGCCAGCAGCAGCAGCAGCAGCAGCAGCAGCAAGTTAACTTCATCAATGACCACTTTTACTTATGGTAAAAAATGATATTGCAGAGGAAAAGGTGATTTTTAATTTTATTAGTTTGAATATTTAATACCGTTACATGAGTCTATGAGACTTAAATGGCTTAAAGATTGTAACACAATCCCCTTGTGTTTGTGCTTTAATTGCACAAATGTATGAATCTTGCATGACATGGAGACCTTTAATTCCACACCAGCATTATTTTATGTTTTTTTTCCCCACCTCTGATTGTAAAACTCCAGAATATTCCATTACATTTCAACATGTTGTACTCATAGACAGATTTTTATAACTCAAAGTTCCATTTTCACGATTTTTCCCCCGTATGTATTTGTTCTTTAAAGTGTAAAACGCATGTATTCCCATAAAAAATAAAAATAAAAATAAAACAAAACACTGGAGATTGAGTTCCTCCGCTGCCGTGGCAGCAGTCATACCTTTTGGCAGAGGAATTAAGAAGCTGGGCAGATAACAGGTAGGCCGGATGCCCTCTGGTCACTGTCTCAGACAACTTCCTTCGCTCTTTAATTAAATCGGGTCGGACTGGCTTGGCGAGGCGGACGTCTTCAGAGAATGCATTATTTCGAACGGAGAGGGTTTTTTTTTTTTTTTCTTAACTTGTATTTCCCTCTGCTGGAAAGATTGCAGTGTGAGCAGCTAAAATGACAGCAAAGGCTCACACAGCTTGAGTTACGTTCTGCTGGATGCCCCTCGAAAATCTGTTATCCGAAAACAATGTTTATAATTAAACCTCATTTTGCAGAAAACAAAAAACCTAATTAGCGAGTCTCAGCCCCGCCCTCATCTGCGTCCATATTGCACAACTTGGCCGGTATTTATTTCCATAATGGAAAATGAGAACCTTTGGCCCCAAGTTGGCGAGTGTCACAGTGCGGAGTCTCGCATTTTCCTCTTTCCCCTCTCGCTCAGCGCAGATTTGGATGAACCATCTGGCGTTGGTAGCTCACGCTGAACTACTTGCACATTTGGAGGAGCCAGATCAGAAGCATATGCTGCGGCGTCTGGCAGCGTGAACTCATCACTGGGATAGGAGGTGACATCACTCCAGCGCTCAGGTACACACTTGCAGTGGCAATAAGGTGGATGAGAATATGCTTTGGAATTTTTTTTGAAAATAAATCAATCAAAAAGTCTTGTCCCCTTGCTCAATCTCAAGTTCGCCTTGAAGTTTTTATTTATTGGTGAAGTCTACTGTTTCTTGCTGGGAAGTGTTGTTTGGTTTGGTTTTGACCTGACTGTATGGGTTAACAATTTCACACACAATAGATTTTTTTTTCCAAAAAAGATTAAAACATTTTTTGTAAGACTATCAATTAATGAGTCTATTTACCTCATTTTCATATTTTCTGGAGACTGTTTGCCTACATGTGCGCAACTGCTGCTTGCTCCTAAGCTACAGTATAATTTTTTTTTTTGTTTCGCCAAATGGTTGCTGCATGCTTGATGGAAGAATCAAATAAAGTGATTGATATTCTTAGCTAGTTTTTTTAAATTACTTTTAAATGTGCATAAAGACTTTTTTTTTTCTTTCTTTTTCTTTTTAGATCTTGCTAAATCCAACATTTTCTTGCTAGCGATATGAGGGCCTGCACGTTCTAACCTCACCTGCTGGCGGCGCCAGCTTCCGAGACGAACGCGGGCTGAAACGCTCCAAACGAACTTTTACGCCAAGGGAAAGTGAGCGCACAAACAAAAGCAGCTTGATGACTAAGGGGCGAGTGGGCGGCAATGAAAATGCTGAACACAAGCCCACACCACCTTGGTTCTCCCAGCATTTTTCCAGACAGGAAGATGGATGGGACCAACTCTATTAATAACTACACTCCACTTACCGTGACGCCAAAACTGCTAACACTGCAGCTGCCCCCTGATGCTAGCTAGAACAACCGCCTCCCACAGTGTCGCCCACGTCTCTCTTGACAGGAACACTGTGAGAAGCAGAGGAGGAGCGCAGAAAATGCTCCAACCTGTTCAACCTTCTTCAGCCAGACACACGACGGCCAAGCTAAAGGCTGGCGGCCAGTGGGGGGCGACGATAGAGTTACCAACCGTCCCTTAAAATACAGAATTGTCCCGTATTCGACAGTGAAATGGTGCGTCCCGTTTTGAATCAAAACGAGACGGGGTTTGTCTCGAATTTCTGAGTTGTCTTGAATATAAATTTATTTTCGATGCAAAATCACATTCATTTCCATAGAGTTTGCGTTCAAAACCGTAATCTACGTAGCTACAGGCAAAAAACCATTGCGCAACCCATTCACGACAACAGTGTACCGGATGTGTTAGCTTGCGTCGAGTCAGGATCGCTTGTTCTTTCCAGCTGTATTTATTTAATTCCTTTGTAAAAGCCATAAATCCTGCACTTTATTGATTGTCATGTAAAATGTGTTCAATTAAATATTTCAATCCAATTGAAACATCCATCTTATTTCTAATGTCTATTGGTAACAAAGCAGTTCCTACTATGTGAACCATATACTTTTCTGAAACCCTATTTTAAGTTATGATTTACTGAACTACTGGCGAGCCACTGGTCTGTGATGGTCATGACTCGACCGCTGCGGGAGGCCTCCTTTATTTTTCTGAATGAAAGTTGGCAACACTGGGCGTCGAGGATTACTGTCTCGGTGAGGAGGAGGTTCGTGTTCTGCGTCCTGTTTCCCACTTCATGCTCCCATCTTAGCACCTATCAAGCTATTGTATTTCCACCTAGTGGGACTCAGGGGGGGTTGCTTTGGCTACCAAGTCCATCTCCCAAAACAACGCAGTCATTCATTCATATTCAAACAGCTAAGAAATAATTTTCAGAGGGAGGCTCTCAAATCAGTTTTGGGAGAATTCACATATGAATTCATAGCAATTAAAGCTGTGCAAGTCTGACCTTTAGACTTTGGATTGGATCACAGTTGATCCTCAGTGAGCACATCAAGTGTATTCACTCTTAAACTTTCATGCGGTCCAGTGCGATCTCACTGCAATCCAATTTTTTTTTTTTTTATCCATTTTACGATAGGTGTTGAAAATGCCAAGTGTGTAGAGTTAAAGTGAAAAATGAAAAAGGGCCAATTCACAGTTTCTATTCAGGTTCAAGTGTAAATTGGTTTGGCAAAGGAGAAATGACACTGCATCTAAAATTAGGCACACGGCAAGCGAGAGAGGGAGGAGATGGCGAGTGCGGAAAAAGCAAACGGGTAGGAAATGTCAAAAGGAGAAAAGAGGATAAGACAGAAACAATCTAAAAGTGCAGAAGCATCAATGAATGAGCAGCACTGTTCCTAATGAGATGTGACAGATCAGAATAAACCGGAATGTGAAGTGAACCTCGACTAGCGGGGATTACATTAACAACCACTGTAGAGCAGTGAGAAAGCTTTTCCTGCCTGGAATTATCTCCCCTCTCACTCAGATAATAAATACTCTATGTGCCATGTGTCTGCCCATGCATGCATAAAGGCAGCGCTTGTGCGCGTGTGCCCGCGGAGGGACGGGGGGAGCAAGTGTGAGAATGAATTGCGTGAATAAGTTACAGCTTCGGCGTGATGGGAGGCGAGAGCATCACTCTGTGCCAGGGACGGCCGTAAGGTCAGCTCCACCTTGGCAGCGCTACTGGCTGTGATATGCAAACACGGCTGACAGCGGGTGCTTCATCACGCCGTGGCACTTTGACACGGGAGCCTTTTTTCGCCCCCTTGATTAATGCCCCCGCCGCTCCCGTGCTGCCCCCACGCAACCTCGCACAACGACGACGCAAAGTTTGGTTTGTTTTGCACCTGACACGAAAGTACAGAAAGAAAGAAAGTACACGGATAAAAGGGCACAATGTAAAAAAAAAATAAACAGGTGTTTTCAGATTTCCTGGGGAGATAAAAGTGATAAAGCAGACGCTTGCTTGAGTGATCTCAACCTTGCAGTGCGGCCCATTTGACTGGTGTGAATGGGTGTGAAATGGTGGGAATACATGTGTTTTACACTTTAAAGAACAAATCCCAATGAAAGAAATCACGAAATTCCATCTATGAGCACAACATGTTCAAATGTAATGGAATATTCTGGAGTCTGCTGGTGTGGAATTAAAAGGTTCCATGTTATGCAAAATTCAACATGCATCAGCGTTGGGGAATCTGTACAATTAAAGCACAAGCACAAGGGAAGTTGTGTTACAATCTTTAAGCCATTGAAGTCTAATAGACTCATGTAACACTATTAAAGATTCAAACTAGTAAAACAACTTAAAAAAAATCTCCGTTACATCTGAAATTTCAGTGGCAATTTCACTTTTTTGAAATGCAAATGTTCGGTACTCAGGTCAGCGAGAAAATGGCCTCAGGCAAAGCTCACGCAGATGTACGCAGGCGTACCCAGGCATGCCCAAACAGCAACAACCTCCAGTCATCACCCAATGGCACGACTCCCCCGCCTAAAGTTGATGAAACACCTTTTCCGTGGATGTGACAACCTCAATTTTTTTTTTTTAGCAAAATCTCACTCCCGTGCCCAACTGCAGTTTTCCTCACAACAATCCTTCACTGTCTCGGGGAGCCAATGAGCCGGCTGATGCTGGCTGAGGGTGGAGAGGTGACTGCCTCCATTTTCCCCCGGGTGGGATCAGCGGAGCAGTCAATAGATTCCTCACCTGCGCGGCTTTTCATTTTGATTGCTGCGGATGGTCGTCACGCCGCTGCTGTCCTGCCTACTTTCAACCTCACTTCATCACTTTGTGGCCAAGTCCAAAAAAAAGAAAAAGAAATGGTTCATTTCCTCAGGTCCAATTCCCAAGAGCATCATTAAGTGATCAGTCGTTCAGCCGGAGCATCATTCCGCTATCTGCATTCAACAAACAAGGATAGTTACAATTGCCGTAGTGATCCAACAAAATCCCACTGGAGACTCATGCAGCCAAACAGACACCACCCACCATCATGCAGTAGAATGTGGTGAAGGACAAAACTACGTGGACGGGAGCTTTTTAAAGTGTCCCTAAAGGAGGTTAATGAAGACTGTCTGCTTGAGGGTGGATCGATGGCCTGATGAGAGGAACAAGGCGCAGGCTGAAGCACAGAAAACCCCGGCGCCCGAATTGGAAGGCGACAGGCTGACTGACTGACTGACTGACACTTGGAGTGAGCTGTTGGGTTTTACCCCTGTTTCCGACATACATGTTAATATCTCACACCTGGACTTGCAGCTTGGGGCAGTTGCCTTCTACTCTCGTAACTCCAGCCTCTTTATACATAAAGGAAACATCTTGCTTCAAGCATACATAGGGAAAATTGAGAGCAATTCAAAAAACCGTGTCCATTATAGGTTGGCAAGATGGATGTGCTAGGTTTCAGAGTTGAAATCTTGGTGCTCCACCTGCCGTGGACGTGCTTGTCTGCCACTTAGTGGATTCAGATGCAGTTTTAGCCACCCTGAGAGAAAGAATAATGACTCTTGCCACTGGGGCTGGCACCATTTTTACAGGCACTGCCAGTTGGACTAATGACTCAAAAATGAAATAGTGACCCCATCACACTGTGCTCAGCGTGAGCACATTAAGCTCACTGGGACAATAACCTTCATGGATGGGAGTGGTTCTCCCGTCTTCCAGTGTTCTCCGCACTCTTCCTTTTAAAGCATTAACAGCAGAATGAGACTGTAGAACCAGAGGTAACAGTGAAACAAAGCTCTGGCTTCTTTGTTGGTTTCAATGTAACAGGTGGATGGCCCACTACTATCTTGAAGGTTAAGTGAGCCGGTTCAGAACTGAAGAAGCCTTTTGGGATGTGAGCAAAACATCTTCATGATACCAGAAACCAGTTCAGTCGCCTCAACTTAACCTACAAGACGGCAATGACCTGCACAACTGAGGACCTTCACAGACATTTGGCCCAGTTATCACCACCATCTCAGTTCTTTTGAGGTATGAGCTTCAGCAGAATCTAACAGGATTTAGTGCATTCATATAAATACGAATTTCTCCAGTAAATCAATAAAATAACTGTCTAATCCAATCTGATCTAACAACCGTCGAACCCGCGTGTAAAACCTGAACGTGAAGCAGGACACGAGAGGGGCCAGACGCAGCATGAGCGTCAGCACCACCTCCTGTTGACGGCGCGTCTGCAGAATCCATCTGTGCTCTGGCCGAGACAAGCGGACTGAAGGGAGCCAATGGACTGGGGCCTGATTTGGTGTCAAACGGAGCACTTGGATGAGGCAGCATGTGTTTTTAGGTCTGTTTTTTTCGCACACGTATGTGGATTGGATCCTGTGTGTCCGAATGTGCTTATGTTGTTTACGCGTTTCCCAGCGAGAGCCTTGTGCAGCGAGGGGCCGCGCCTGAGTCACCGTTGCCAGACAGAACGGAAAAAAGCAGGAGCGCGAGCAGGTTTTGCGCGGTGGAAAAATAGGTCCGTTCAGGTTGTGACTAAGCGGAAGGACAGCCGCCATGTGATCTCACGCACATACGTCAGTTGAGCGTTTTGCACAATTGTGTCAAAGCAGACAAAAGCAGGGACCAGAACAATCCATCCGTCATTCATCACGGCGTCAACCGGAGCTGACGTCTGGCACTGAACAGGTCATCGGCTCATCACAGAGATGACATGAAGAGATGCACTCACACTCCTAGGCACACCTCTATTCAAGGTATAATCACACAAAATAGTCCCACTGAATGCTCTTTGGCTCATTTGAGGAATTTGACGCTATTGCAGATAAAAGGAATCTGTATAGCTGGATCATTTCCCATTAGGTTTGATAACGTTCTTTTGTTAAAGGTGCAGATCACAAAATGTATGAAAGAAAAAAGAAAGATGAAGGAGCGCTGCTTGGGTCCTTTCAATAAAATTGGTCAAAGAAAAAAAAAAAAAAAGGTGCTCTTTGGTTGGGGTGCATTCATAGCAGCTGACAGATTCAGTTAAGTCATTGCACAAAAATGGGGAGTGAACGAGTGAAGTGCAGGATGGGGAACTGAAAAATCCAAGGTAACTCGGTTGTGTATAGAAATTTAAAAAGCCTTTATTTTAACATTGATTGAGGACTAATTGAAGTCTGTGTGTGTGTGCATAAGATGTGTTCATGACTGTTTGGACCTTTACCCCGATGAAGGCACAAAGCTGAAACATGTAGGTCCAGTCACTTTTAATGTGTGTAGCCATGCCAAAGTAAAGGCTTTTTAATCTTCGATAGACAACAGAGATGCCTTGGATTTTTCAGTTCCTCCTCCCGAACCTCACTCGTACACTCTCCATTTTTGTGCAAGGATTTAACTGAATCTGTCAGCATCACACAATGTACGTTGAAGTCTCTGTTCTCGGTGTGACGCTGCTTTCATCGCACCTTCTAAATTATGCTGCAAATGTACGGGAGAAAAACAACCATCAAAACAAAATAAAGGGGCGAAAAGCAATGAAACTGCATAACAGCAACAATATGCTAAACCCAAAAGGAGCGTGTCGCAACACAACCTGGCGACCTAATGAGGTGAGAAATGTGACAGCCAGTATAATCAGACAGCACGGAACAGAAGAAATTAATTGACGTTATTACTGGCCTCTGGCTTACACGCTGCCAAATGCCACTCACGATGATGGCTCTGGTTGGCGGCGGGAGCAGGATGGATATTCACTGTGAAGTGATGAATTGATACCAGTTAACTTATGGAAGCTGGACAATCCCGAGGGCTGTCACTCGATGATAAATGGTGGTAATAGTGAGCAACGAAGTGTCAAGGACTCAGGGGAAGGAGCCTTAACACTTGATGGATGATAATCATGCATGCTATGTGACGTTAATGCAGCCTTGATGGGGAGAACTCTGTGTGTGTGTGTGTGTGTGTGTGTGTGTGTGTGTGTGTGTGTGTGTGTGTGTGTGTGTGTGTGTGTGTGTGTGTGTGTGAAAAAGTCTCTGTCCAGCGATCCATCAATCGCTCTATCGGCTTGTAAAACTGTACGTTGAGCATCCTTGCATAATTTCAACACTTTTTACAAACAACAAACAATACTAATACAACACATTCTAATACTTCTTACACATACTTTCTGAGCATTTTAACCTGCTTTTATGTTATGTGATCGGGAGTGTCTGTTTTGTAACAATATTCCCTGCTCCTGCCTTAGCCAGGCAACTTCTAAAATAAAATTAAAAGTTAAAATAGTTTAATAAAGGATCATATCGGATTTTTATTATTGGTAAGTTTTCAAATATTTGTCCTTTTGCAGTGCATTGCAATGTATTTTAATTTCTTCATATGAGTAAAAATCACGATAAATAAGAAAATGTTTGCAGAAAGTCCCGTGTCTGACATTTTTTATCAACACACGAGGGGAAAAAACAAACAAACAAATCTTTTGCGTAGCCAGAACCTGGAACAACCAACTCACCCGTCCCTGTTTTCATCTTCATCAGCGTTGGAGAGGAGCTGAGATCCGGCCAGCGAGAGGTCCAGGGCGGCCAGGGGCAGATCTCTGTAGCCAAAACTCACCAGCTGGACCGGAGGAGCCAAGAACTGGTTCTCATCCTCCACCGGCTGCGAGATAATCTCCAGGTCTGATGGACCTGCCGGTTCCATGTCCCTGGTTCGGTGCACGTCCGAGGAGAAGAGAAAATGGGGGGGGGGAGAGAGATATTACAATAAGTTCAATTCAATATATGACTTTGAACTACTTCAAGAAGCCGTCCTTCTATTTAGAAATATTCTTAAAGCCCACAGTCAACAGCAGTTGGAATAAGAGCAGCAGATGAATGAAGCCTGAAAAGAGAGGGAGCGAGGAGAATGACAGTGCTGAGGACGTAATGGGCACAAAAGCATCACAGATAGACGAGACTTAATTATTCAGTCCTGCAAACCCGACAGGGAACACACACTTATTTACTGCGACGCCCTCAGGGAGTGAACGCAGGGTCAGGGAGGGTTTTTACACACACACACACACACACACACACACACACACACACACACACACACACACACACACACTGAAGAGGAGCAGAGGAGCTGCAGCTCCAGTGCCTTGCCCAAGGGAAGCGACTGAAAAAAAAAACATGGCTGCTGCTGGCTACGTTTTCCTGGGCGGTCTTGAGAGTTGGCTCGCTTCTGGTCAAGAGAGAGAAAGAGGAGTGACAAGGAGCTGGACTGATCAGCGTGTGAAGAGGCCCAGTTTTCAATGGGAGACAATGTTCAAAGTTTCTTCTTCCCCACTGGAGACTGGCACCGCTGTCGGCATAAGGCTGAAATGAGGCGTCTTTAAATACCAAATCAGCATTGATTGCATTTTAAGATAATTGTTTCTCATCTTGGACTCCAGTGGAGCAGCCTCACACAAATAAGGACATGAAAATAATTTAAATATAAAAAGGAAGAGGAAAGAAAAAAAATAAACTTGCAGCAATGGGAAAAAAAATGCTAACTTCCTGCTAAACCTGACCCTAAACCCTCATGTTTAGCACCATCACTACCCTTTACATCACAAAGGGCTGATTTCCAGAACTTCACTACATCTCAGGTTACAAATATCACTGTTGTTCAAAAACACACCTGCGTTTGAATTTTGCATTGCACACGACCACAAAGAACAAAAATCATTTCATGATACTGTATAAGGGGGAAGTCATCAAGTCACAGTTTTTTAAAACCACATTTTGGATTTCATTTATTTTAAAGTATCTAATTATGCGTCAATACATCCTGCAGATAGATAGATAGATAGATAGAGATGTGTATATCTTCAAGGATTTCATTGCTGTGTTGCTGCTTGGTTGCCGTCCAGCAGTGTGTAACCCTGCATACCCATTAGCCACAGTTGTGTAAAAGCTGGGCCCTCTCCGTAGTGCGTGGAGGTGGAAACAAACGCTGAGTGCAGCTGCAGTCTGACTCTGTGTGTGTGTGTGTGTGTGTGTGCGCGCGTGTGTCTGATTCTGTGTGTGTGTCCCTGCGCGTGCACGTCTTGTGCTGTGTATTTTTAGACCAGAGCAGATGCTGGTGTATCACGTCTGCTGTGACGTCACCGCTTCTCTCTTTGTCAGCTGAGTGGATCCTCACCTATCTCTCAAACGTCAAAGGAAGTGAGGGGAGGGGCTTGGAGGGAGGCTCAGGGGGAGGCAGGGAAAAAAAAGGGGGATGATATCAGGGTTGCATAAGAAGGGCAAAAAAAAAGAGGGGAGGAGAGCAATGGCTGTGCATGAAAGGCGGTGGATTTTTCTTTCTAATGTGGCGGAGAACAGAGTTGAATGAAAATGGGGGCCAAAGGTTGGGGAGGACGAGTGAGGCTGACACACACAGACGATGAGAGAAGTGGGTGGCCACAGATGTGATGCTGTTACACAACAATCACAACAATGTTTGGCTTTTTATTATTATCAGCTGATATTGAGGGCTGTTCCATTTCACTCCAGCCACTGAGATGCCGGTAAAACGCAACTGAAACCGCAGAAGAGGTGAGAGTTAATGGCCGTGTGTGTGTGTGTGTGTGTGTGGGTGGGGGGGGGGGTTGCGGAGAGGACGGTTCCCAGCAGCCTCAGACTTCAACTCTCCTTTTTCTCTCACAGTTATCCTCAAAGCTCGTGACAGGCCGCACAGAGTGACCTGAAACATTCAGAGGAGAGGCGCACAATCTGACAGACGCTGTGGGAGAGGACAGATAGACACTCAGCCAGATAACAGATAACCCTCGACGCGCGCGCACGCACACACACACACACACACACACACACACACACACACACACACACACACACACACACACACACACACACACACACACACACGCGCGCGCGCGAGCATGCGGACGTGCACACAGACACACACAAAGACAAACCATTAAAATACACAGTGATATTGTGGTCGCTGAAGGACCTTAGATGCAATCTGCTGTGACCTTAGCTGCTGCAGGGCAACCTATTTTCTGGGACTATGGTGTGTGTGTGTGTGTGTGTGTGTGTGTGTGTAGGTCAACTCAGCCATTACTGCTGATTTAAACTCTTGATTCTGTGAAGAGAAGAGAGTCCCGGGACAACCAACAAGCCAATTTATAAAAGGAAAAGTGGATTTACCCCGGCCAGTGTTACCACTTTAGAAAAGGAAACACATTTTTAAAAATTAAATGCGTGTGGCAATGACAAACAATGCTGATGCCAACTTGTGGAATGGCTTCTTTTTTTTTTTATATCGAATTGAAAAAAAAAAAGGTTCTAGGAAGCTTGATTTGACTTCACGTTCAATGAGATGACAAACTGATTGAAAAGAAAATTACTCCAAATAAAGATCGTTTTTTAGAACAGTTGCAGAACAACTGTAAGGATTCATGATTCTCAACGCTGACAACACTGTAGAGCGGTGGCTTTTCATTCAGGGCGCAAAGTGTTAGCAGCTCCCAGGAGTGGTCTATCATAAGTTAGTATGGACAGTACACAGATACTTATTAATTTAGAGGAAAAAAATCTCTTTGCTTTCAGGAAGAAGTTGTTATTTCAATTTTGTCTCCAGAGCTGCTGCCCTCGTTCCGATTTGATTGCATTATTTCCCCGGGCAAAAAGAGCTTTACGTTCCTTTCATGATGCAAACCCTATACAGTCTGAGAGACGGTCGCCAGGGGCCATCCTGATGTCGATGGCTGTACAAACCAATATATGTTTTATATGAGCTGAGCTGCGAGAAGGATGACACGAAAACAGAACGTTGCTTCAATCTCTGTTGCTAAAATGCTTTTCTGAAGTAACATGCAGGTAGACTAAATACACTATAAAAAATGTTTCTAATGCCTGAATAGTGCAGATTAATGATGTAGCACATTTCTAACCACACTGCATCTGTACGCAGGGATTTTTGTTGTAATAGTGCCATGTATGCATGTCTGCTCGGGGTTTTATGTATTTCACGAGAATGAAATCACAGCTTATTTGCACCTGTAATATTTCAAATTGCCACTGGAGGGACAAATGAAGTACTGAATATGAATTTTGTAGATATGTTGGAAAAACACACGTTTGTTTTATTGATAAATGTTACTTTTAAATGAATTTCCCTTCATGGAAAATTTCCTTCATCTTAAAAAAAAAAAAATTCTGCAGCATTCACTTAATGCCCGAATTTTTTTCCTTGACTATGCATATGGGAGGTTCAGTAAAGTGTCATCAAGAATGTAAAGCTGTTGGTCTATAAAATTTCCTCCTTTATTTTTACAGGATTGAGTCTCTGTCTCCGGCCGCGGTTGCAGGGCGTCGAGCCCCAGCCGGCCGGCCTGATAGATGCTGTTTTCTACAGGCTTCCCCGCCACACAACACCTCATCCATACCAGCTCTCATCTACAGCGCAGCAGCAGCCGCCTTGGCTCTATTCCCAAGCAATCAGGACCGCACACATAACTGCTCATGACAGCCACAAGCTGTCCCGAGACCATCGTCTCACAGCTTACACTTATGTACCTGCTGGGCTGGCTGGTTAAGATATCAAGGGGAGTTGACGTAGACTTGAATAGAGTGTTAACACATACAAATAATACATTCAAATTAAAACGTGTGCTGCAAATATGAAAAAAGACTGTATTTTACAGCTGTCCTTCAATCCGTCAATTTTCCATTATGATCATTTTTTGCCTTTTAGACATTTTTCTGTAATATTACTGATATCATGCTATCATCAAATGCACATACAATGCACTCGTGGCTTTTTAAGTGTCATTTCTCTGAATTGGATACCAGATTTGTCTGTGTGCTGGAAATATTCAAACAGGAAGTAGTTTTCACCCAATTCACTTCTCTTCTTTTTTTTCTTTTTTTTTTTAGGTAAAATTACCAAACAGACTTCAAGGTGCAAGCGAGGACCCACAGGAAGGAAATGATATTCAAATGAGCATCGTTCCCCGGGGGTGGCAGAGGAAATTGCTGAGCGGACGGCTGGTGTTGTGGGCCAGGTAGCAAAGGTCATCATGCAACAGAAGCTGCTCTGGGGGATCGACAGAAACAGAAGGTCGTGTAAATTACACACAGCCAGTGGCGTTGAAGAACGCTTGCACTTCAAACTCACATATCGTCTGGATCAGGGTGGAAGTGACCCCACTGCAGTGACACTGGCTTGAAGCCATTTTTCGAGGCATCTTTGTGAGCGTAATTATGGCGTTTACACACCGACAATAAGCACAAAATCAAACTTGTGTGTTTTATTTTTTTTGAAGCCATGTCAACGTGTCATGTGACAGTGTTTTTTTACAGTACATAATATGGAGAGAAAAAAATATATAAGACATGATTAACGCTCACTTTGATTGCGTGAGTTCACGGACCAATGAGCTAAAATGTATCAAAGCCATTTTCCAGATTATGGAGACTCAAAGCAGATGTCTCCTTCGGCCGCCAGATGTGTGGAACTCTGGAGGAGCTGGACATCATGTTGCATTAAAAAATTACAGGCTCATCACACATAAGAGGAGCATTTAAAACGGTCTGCGAAAAAAAGCCAAGAGTGCAAACTTCTTGCCGCGACTGCCAACTCATCACCAAACTCGCAGCCTGAACCACTAACTCTGCCTTGGTTTCAGTAGCGTAGACAGATTCGGCCCTGTGTTTGTTGTCGGGGGGGGGGGGGAAGTAATGCCCTCGCGGAAAACAAAGACGGCATCATGTTTGTATTTAATGCTGACTTACACACAGCGCGATATGGATTTTATGGAAAGAATACCATCAGCTTTCGCCTGCGAAACATTACCGTCATCGAGATTAAACGGTGTAGAAACTCCGACAAGAGCCGTAGACTCTTATTTCACATCCACACTGCTTGTCGGTTGAGTTGCCTCAGTTCATAGACTTAAAGGATCCTTTTCAGAGCAAACCATGACGGTCTTCATTTTGGTACCTCACACAAATTAAATCATCAAAAAAAAAAACCTCCTCAGATCTACGTGTTCTAATATGGGAACTTTGATCATTTTGCCGTGTTGGCTTTAAAACGCAGTCTTCTGTTGAGTCTGCGGAACAAAGGGCAGGTTTGACAGAATTCACAAACTGCTTGAGTCATTTCTGGGAGAAAAAAAAAAAAAAACCTCACATGAGCTTCTAGAGAAACTTTTTATAATTTCATGGATATGGATATTAATGAAGTCTGCCAGGCACATTAGCCAATTAATAATGCTACAGCTTAAACTGTGATAACTTGTGTGACTGCACAATGGACTGTTCTGGCCCTGCTGTGACCAGTCTCTTATCTGACCTTTACAGAAACAGGCTGCGGGAGACACAGGAGACGTGGAGAACCTCCCGGGGCACGGCTACCACAGCAAATGTATATTAGCTTTCTTCCAAACGGAGAGGTCCATGAACCCTCATACACCCAGTCAGTTTCCAGGAATAGTTACATAATAGTAATAACTTCTACAGACAAATGCGAGGATGCAGGACTAGGAGGGTTTGATGAATGAAAAGGCAGACTTGAATGGGAAGGTGTCTGCGAACGGCGTGAGGAAAGACGAAACACAATGTGTTTATGCTGATACGACAAGTTTCAAAAGAATAAAAATACACTGATGCCTTTGAAAAGCAGAACAGTCCACTGTGGTCACTTCTTGAACTATTGCTGTTGTTGTTATTACTAGTAGAACACACATGATTCGAGAGCAGGCATGGGCAAACTACGGTCCATATGCGGCCTGTTAAGCTTCTGAATCCGGCGTGCCGAACATGAAGAAACATCAAAAAAGTCAATTATAATTACATCATTATTATTATTATTGTTGTCTAAATAAAAGACCACTGTTTGAACTTGAGTGTACGAGGCCAGATGTCTTGATGCATTTTTTTTTTTTTTTCAAGCTGCAAGTTTGTCTTTCGCTGTCTTGCAAAGCGGTGCTCTCGTAAAAAGCTACACATTTGGGAGCGCAGGTCAAGAGAATGAATGCAACACATTAAGAGGGGACAAATTCAAGAGTTGCGCTCTGCCAGCACAGTCAGGAGTGAACAGAGGAAGATCATTTCCACCGTCCCTGCGTAACTCTCGCTTTGACGACGCACGTTCTGTTCACAGCTGGGTGCCCGGGGTCAAGCAGAAGCCACGCTTGGGGCGTCTGTTTTTTTTTTTTTTTTTTACGACACACACCGAAGGCAAAACGCTCCAAACGGAGGAACCGAAAGAAAAGCTGGAGGCGTAGACGTGAGGGTGGATGAGCACCGTCACCGTAATTTACATCGTCACCTGCACTGGTGGCCGCACAAAAAGATGCTCTGTTGTTGGCAGCGTGCAACAACAGAGCATCTGGGCGCCCGGGGTCGAGCAGAAGCCACGCTTGGGGCGTCTGCTTTTTTTTTTTTTTGGTACGACACACACCGAAGGCAAAACGCTCCAAACGGAAGAACCGAAAGAAAAGCTGGAGGCGCAGACGCGAGGGTGGATGAGCACCGTCACCGTAATTAAAATTGTCACCTGCACTGGTGGCCGCAGAATAGATGCTCTGTTGGCGGCAGCGTGCACACGGGTCTGTTTTTGGGGGGGCTCTAGTGACACAGGTCAGAGCGATCGCAAGTGTATAGGCTGGTTATTAGTGCAGGCAAGAGGGTTTGAATAAGAAAGTAATGGCCTTGAGAGAGGGATGAAGAAAGACCCTGGAAAATATAGCCCCCTATTTTTATTTTTATTTTTAATTTTTCACAAACATACATTAGCGGCCACATTAGTTTAACATGCGCAGGTGGTAGAAACGGTTAAGTGTGGACGGTATACTTACTCAGGGTTGGCCATGATGCTGGCAGAGGGGCTGATTAGAAGGTTCCCACTCAGTACAGGCAGTTCTAGTGTTGCTGGTGCCCTTCCCTCCTAAAGGATGCAGCTGTCATGTTGAACTGGGAGCAGAAAAAGTGACAACGGAAATAAGATTTAACTTAGATCTAACAAACAAAGATATAACTAAAGATTATGTCACCACTTTGGTTTTCTGCAAAATGACGCATTGGTGGAGATAATTCAATGTTGGAGTATTCTTACGAAAACCTACATGCCAATGACATCTGATTACAATCTTAAAGAGAGCCACTGGCTGCCCCTCTTTGACACAAGTTGACTTGGAGGTGAATTTCCAGGAGGGGCTCTAAACAAGACCTCTGGCCCAGTCAGCTGACTTTCCAGTCTTAAACTTAACAGCAACTCCAGTTCGTTGATCCTTGCTGCATTTCTCTGCTTCCATCTCTGCCCCAAGCATTCAACTCTGTGCAAAGGATACAGAGTACATGTCTGATCCCTCACCTCCTGCCATCGGGAGCTTTAAAAGAGCTGCACCTGATAATTATATATGTTTGCGTAGCTGAGTGTAAATTTAAAAAAATATAATATCTAAGAGTTTTCAAAAAAAAGGACCTTACCCGTGTGAGATTCACATTTTCTGACGGTGATTCGCGTCTCCCGCTGCCCCGTTGCTGATTGTAATGTCTCCCTTGGTGGAGATGTGAGTGAGTGGAGCAGCAGCAGGCTCGCAGTGTGTGTAGGCTGGAGCTATCCTTAGCACTTTGGCGTTGTGCGAGCACCACCAACACCGCTGCTGCTGCTGCCGCTGCCGCTGCCGTTTTCGTCGCTCGGATTTCAGGGCAAAAGCAAAACCGTAACTGAAGCATCGTCGCCCGCAGAGATCATAAAAAGCTTCTCAAGAGTCATTCTGGTGGGGGGGGGGGGGGGCGGGGAGAAGAGAAAAAAAAAAAAAAAAAAAAAAGACAACCCTTTCGAGCGCGATCTCCTCAGCGTCGCTGCTCCAGATCCGGATCCGGGTTCCGAGGGTTTCCCCCGGCGAGCGCAGCGGGGAACCCTGCGTGAGGAGCTGTCCGAGGTGCTGATGCGAGCTGCCCCCAGCGACACACTCTGCCTTCCGCCTCGACCGTAAATCCACAGCAAATATTCATGCGAACGCCATTAAAACATCGGTGTTTTCCTGGCCGGCAGACTGACAGCGTACGGCAAGCGAACCGAGTGACATTCGCATCGCTTCGGTCACGACATACAAGTGTTGGCCGCGTGTGTGCGCGCAAGATCGAGAGTCGAAGAGATTTTTTTTTTTTTTTTTTTTTTTTTACCCCCTCACCCTCCGTCGTCCCTCACTTCTTATTTAAGGCCAATTTGAGAGCAAATCATCCAGATTTGATCGGCTTCGTGGCTGCTAGGTTGTCCCTCTCTGTGTCACTGGCCGATTTTTTTTTTTTTTTTCCACCACGGTTTCCCAAAATAAAGATACTATGGGAATATAAATTGCCTTTAAAGCAATTGGCTTAACCGTTTGTCATTCAGCGGGGTTAGCCAGTCGATGGTTACGGCGCGCATCAATCAATCTCCGGCGTCTCCTCGCCTATTTGAACACGCCTGGACGTGGGCTGCTGGAGATGTTATAGGCTGGAGCTCATATTTCAGGGTGTGCACCAGTGAAGAGGGGAAGCGCCGCTTGTGAATTAAGCGGAGCGGGGCTGCGGTTACAACCGAGGGAGGGCGCAGGGTCTGCAGCTGGGTCTGGAGCTGGGTCTGGACTGTAGGAAAAGAGCGACGGAATGAATGTGGAACGAATTTATTATTTTTTTTTTTTTGCAGTTTATTTTGAAAGAGCAGACACGATTTGGCACATGTAGAAAAGTGCATGTTATATTCTCATTTCCTCTGCATAATCGTTAGTGGCAAGAGCGTACATGTGCATTATATTACAGAGGAGGGTTTCTGTTCCTGTTTTGGAGGAAACTGATTTACACCCATATGGTTTGGGAACAATCATTGTTGTGATATTTACAGAAAGGCTTTCAAGGACAGTCCGGTACATAAGTTGGGACATTGTTGCAGCACCACACAACTGGAGAAGATTTAAAGAGAGCAGTTGAGCATTTATTTGAAGTGTGAAATTTAAGAATATATCGTTATTTATGTATGAATGCGGTTAAATTTAATTCAAATTTCAAGGTCCGCTATAATGCAGATTTTCAGATATTTGATCAGAGAAGCAGCCTCTCATCATCAACTATGATCTTTAGAAAACAACATATTTAGCCCTCTGTTTACAGTATCCTGCAACAACTGATGCCTACTATAAAAGAAGTAGGATGGTCTTTTATAATTTTTTTTTTTTGGGGGGGGGTTCACTGAAAGGTTGGTGACAATTTGTGTTCAGAGTAGTTACGTTAATTTAGCATAACAGACCCTTTAAGCCAAAGTCTCAACTTCAATCAAATCTTAACAGCGTGATTTAAAACCATTGAGTTACATGTAGTCAGAATTACACAAACGTGTCACCGTCCAAATATTTATGTTCCATACTGTACTCCACCGGCAAACATGTATACACTATAAAGTGCACCTTCTATGTAATCAAAATACTCGTTAATTACAAAAATAATAAATCAATTACAGCAAAATGGAATTATGGCATATAGAACTATACAATTGTTATTTCAAGAAACCCTCACGCCTGGCATTTAATTGATCAATTTTCATCAACTTATGAATATGATGAATGCAAAAAAATGTGCAGTTTTAGCAGAGGTTAAATTGATTATGCGACACATTGTCGCCATCTAAGCCAATGTGGCAGCCCTGTTCTGAGAAGTGGGTAAATAAACCAGACATGAAGAGGAACCACTGGAGGAACAACTGGAAGTGGGTGCTTGATGGAGAACCATTTTGTACAAAAGCAGAGGCACTGTAAGATCATTACAAACTGCACTATGATATATAAACGTCTTCATCAAAAGAGTACTTACTGTAGGGGCTGATCACCTTCTCAGTAGGAAAGACAAAAGCGTTCTATGACAAGCAAGGGCGTTCCAATCAAGTTACCTTCGGTCGTCAGGAGGAGGGGACACAGCCATCCTCTTTTCTAGAGGATTAACAAAAAAATAGTGCTTGCACCGAATGTTCTTATTTCTAAACAGATCGGGAGCTTGATGTCAGAGCGCGAGTCTCCCCTGAACGTGCGGAAGGGAACGGGAAAACACAGACATATTTTACAAGAGAGCCCCGTAAGGTTAAATGTAAAGAGACAATCAAGTCATCTCAAATTTTATATGAGGCTGTGTTAGCACACAGGGGCCCGATTCCTCTGGGATGCCACTGCTCTGATGGAAAAAGGGATCATGTCACTGCCTTCGGAGCAAAACATGAGGCAGCAACATGATGGGTCGAACATGGAGTGAGAGCTGTAAAGAATCTTTTTTTCTTCTTTCCCAAAAGAGGAAAACAAGGGTTTCTATGCTTTTCTTTTGCATCCTCTGTAGCCGTGGGTCAGCCGAGGTGGACCAGGGTCATGACTGTGGTGTACTCGTGCTGCAGACTGTCCATCTCAGTGTCGCACAGCGTGTAATCATCTTTGACGATTCGGTCGCAGCCGAGCTCACCGTTGCCAAACAGGCCAAAGAGCGGCGTGTTGGGGAACACCTTGTGGAAGGCGTCGGCCTCCACGTTGGCCTGGTTGTAGTAGTTCTGTCCCCTTCCCACACAGGCAAACATGAAGCCCAGGGTGTTCCGCTCAGGGATTTTGGCCGCTTTTAACCGTCGGATCGTGGCCTCGGCCTCCTTTGGGTTGTTGATGCCTTGGTCCAAGAGCACAGACGCCCCTTGCACCTTCGGGCCACTTAGCGCCAGGCCCACCACCCCGTATGCACCCTCGCTACAGCTGGAGAGTCACAAATGAAAGGAGAAACAGAGGAGAAGTGAAAAGTCGTAAAATTGGACCAGTACAATATATAAATGCACACACACTACCAGTCCAAAGTTTGGACAAACCCTATGAAATGAATGTATTTTCTTTCATTCTCAGGACTATTGACACTGCAGTTTCTCACTGAGGGCATCAAAACTACATCTGAACACGCATGGAATTATGTAGGAAACAAGAAACGCATAAAATAACTGAAACATGTTTTATATCTAAATTCTTCAAAAAAATCTTTTCAGCATAATTACATATATCTTGCTCCTATATTTGATGTCTTGATGTGTAGAAAGTTGTAAACATATATATATATACACACACACACATATACACATATATATATATATATATATATATATATATATATATATATATATATATATATATATATACATATACATACATATATATATATATACACATATATGCACGCACACTCATATATAAAGAGAGAAGAAGAACATGTTTTTAGCTGAAAATGGTGAGACGAAAGCTTGGATAAACAATGTGAATTCACCAGGGTCTGGGCGGAGAGAAAACACTTTCAACAATCCCTCCAGCAATGAGAGCTTTGCTTTTTGCGAGTGGATCCAATATCCGTCGAAGAAAACGTCCTCCTCCAGATTGATAAGCCTCATAGACAAATATCAGCACCACACGGAGCTGTGGGTTGTCCACCAGCCCTGCAAGGAAAGCCCAACATAGTAATTAGAGTGCAAATGGGAAAACAAGTCCTGAAACATTTCTTAAATTCTGCGTTGTTTTTTGTTTTTTTTTGTTCTTTCTAGGTGATTAGACAGCTGTGAGATCAAGCAAACCTGCTTCCTTGAGGGCTGTCGGCGAGATGGATTTCTTGCAAAAGTGAAAGGGTTTGATTTGGACGCCCTCCATGCTGGGGAACATTATGGCAAAGCCAGCATCCCCCTCCTGGTGCTCCCGAGGAGGGTTGGGGGAAGAGCCACTGGGTGTCACTGTAAGGAGGAACAAACAAATTCAAAAAGTTTAATGATTAAGTTCTTCCAATGCTGAAAAAGACATCAGGATGTGTGTTGTGTCTCAAATGCCTTTTCACAGTCGGACTTAGCAGCACGTTCACTTGGAGTCAGAAGGTTTTCGAGTCAAACTCCATCAATTTTGAATTTATTTCAGTGCTTAAACCTTTGAAAAGGTCGTGCAGAATCCATGATAAAGGTCATTTGTACTTAAATTATTGCAGCCGGGACAGAGACGATCACTTATGAAAAAAGTTTCGACAAAAGGCACGATCGTATCACCCATTAACAGAACTGAAAGTCAGCTTCCTAAAGAAGAAACACCAGTTTTCCAACAAGCATGTGCAGTGAAAACATGCTGGTTCATTCATTAACACTTACATATACTATTCTCTATTATAAGTGATTTGGTTTTATACCATGAAACATGGTAAGGGACATCTATAAAGAATTAGCTGTAATCCTACCTATACGTATTAACAGCTATGTGCTGGCCCGACCCAATCCAATCAAAATGTTTGGCAGTTGTCTAGAATGAGTTGTGCACGGTGACCATGGGGTGACCCCCTTCCATAACGACGCAGAGTGAGTCGTGACACAAGCCGCCCGAGCTGCCGTTGAACCTGATGGACGTCCGGTGCATAATAAGCCATCATGTGGTGGAAAGGGAACTTGGCTGATAGAAAGCTGCGTCTCCGCAGGCTTGTGATTATGTGGAGAAATGGGGGGAGTGCAACACCGAACCAACTGCAATCTATCAGGGTGAGTGGTGGTGGTGGTGGTGGTGGTGGTGGTGGGGTGGGGTGGGGTGGGGGAGGGGGGGCAGCGCCGTGCCCGCCACCGGCGGCGCCTCTCCACCGCAGCAGCAGTAAGCGGCGAGATTAATACCCAGCCCTCGCTGCTGAGAGGTGAACCATTCGTCTCAGATACAAGCACGGCACCTGGCTGCCTTTCATTTTTATGCCTCCCGCTGACAATAGCCACGACCAGGCAGAGAGTGCTTATGAACCTCAAATGCAAAAGATGAGAAAATTGTTTTGGGGAGGTAGGAGAGACAACCAAATGGTAATAATGCGGGAAGTGGTTTGGTTATGAAGAACGTGAGACACAAAAGCTTCCCATCAGTAGCGGCCACACACTCTTAAAGGACAAGGGATATTTTTTAAGTCATTCTTTTTTTTTAATCACAAATTACCAGTTTGATTGCTTGGGACATTTTTTTTTACTGCATCTAAATCAATGATTTTTTTTTTTTTTTTTTTTTTTTTTTTTGGGCTCATACAGCACTTCTGATCAAGGCTCTAGTAGTCAGAACATGAGAGGCAGATAAATCAACCTTCTGTCTGACAAAAATAAAGTGAGAAAGTAGCAATCAGTCGGACAGTAAACATTTTGATAACAAATCTATGACTCCTTGAGTTTCCTCAGGATCATCATTGTGTTCACATTTCTGCACGATGCAGCGCAATAAATACACTTCACTGAACTTCCACTGACTGCAGTTGCACAATGCGACAGTACAAGACTACACGTTCTGTGCACTGCCGTTAACGCACACAAAGCATAAAATGAATATGTTAAATCTTTTAACTCAACTATATGTGAGGATAGACATGGCGACAACAGGTGATTATTCTGAGCTCAGGTGCCCCTATACAACAGAAACGCATACCATATGAGATCTGAATGCAAAACTTAGACAGAAAGTGAAGAGAGGAATTACTTACAGACTATTCCTTGTGAAGAAATGCCCATGATGTCACAGCCTTTGGGGAAGAGCAGATGCAAATCTTCCACTGGACTGTGGCGACTCCTTTTTGCTTCAGGGTGATCAGGAAAAGAAGGAAAAGCCTCTCAGTATTATTTTTTTCAAATAGACAATGCCCAGTATTATCTTTATAGGCAGTTTTTACACTTGACACACTATTACTGTATATACTGTATTTTTGTTTTCTTATACAATGCAGAAGTAACCAACCTATACTCTGTCTGTAGTTATACGTTGCTCCACTGAGGGATTCACAGTCTACCATGGCCAGAACTGTTTTGGGCAGGAGAAACACTTTCTAAAAATAAAACAAAATAAATGTTTAAATTTGCAGCGGTGTTTATTACCGTGGACACTGAAAAAAGAAAAACAACCTTCAAAACGGAACATTAGTTTTAATCAACTGACTGAACTTTCCAAAACTTTTAATTTGAAGATAATTCAGTTCCGTTTTATAGGCGTTTATGGAAATGTCACTTTCGTTTTCACACCAATGACAGTGTAGTAAGGTTACGGCAAATCTACACCCAATTGAATAACTACGCTGGACAAATGCATTCATTGCCAAACGTAATGTCATAAATCCGTTCATTAAAAATAGAACTCGCATTAACACACACTGCTGCTGTCAGCATACGGCTGAGGGAACCCTGTTTTTTCAACTTTACGTAGGTGAACGGCTGTGGTTGATTTACCTCCACCTCCTCAGCGAGGGTGCTGCACAAAACATGAACATCCGTGTCGGACGCTCCACTTGCAGAAACAAATGCCAAGTGCTGCTGAGTCCTCAGAACTCTGCGGGCACAGTTCCTCCACAGTCTACACACACTGTGGGTAAACAAAAACAACCTTACCGTCAGCTAGCGAGGTAGACACGAGTTTCCTGGAGGGAAAGTTTGTGATTTTGTAATACGTGAATGAGGACATGACAGCACCGCATGAATGGGCTTGTAAAAATAATTCCACCACATTGAAAGCGTAAATGTGGCAAATGCTCTGGGCGTTTAAATATGTGTAAAACTGTAATTTTACATATTGGATGCTAGCTACTTTCTAGCCTAGCGTAGATGCAATGCGCGTTACCTTGCAATACGGAGGAGCGATTTGGTTGGAACGAACGTCAGAATCCGTTCAACTACTTCGGCGACATTGCTGAGCACGTATGTAGCTTTGGTGTCCTGGAAACAGACGTTAAACTCTTGGTTTTCTCCCATGTTTCCCTGACAAGTCGTGAGGTCTCTAGCGCGGCTGTCCATCTATGAACTTTCCACTCAGGACTTCCGACTACAGTGAGGCAGGACGGGGACACAGTGCCCCCCGCGGCGAAGAGGAGTTCTTGCAGTTGTTTTTCAACGTCCAAAATTGTTTCTCCGATGTTTTGACTGGGGAGTTTCAAAGCGTAATAACACTAACGACAAGTTATCATAATCACGCAAGTTTGTGTCTACCTGAAGAGTCATGTAGTTAAGTATAATTTTATGTTGCTATTTCTCACGCATGTCCCTGTGTTTCCATCTTGTCAAGTCACTGGACGTGAATTTCTCTTGGAGATGAATAAAATATCTATCTTAAGTTTTAAGTGACGATTATGAATAATACGTTTCAATTGGGATGAAAATGTATTATTTCTTATTTGATTCTTTTATTTTTTGTGTCAAAGAAAATAAACCATATTAGTAACGAAAACAGAGCCTAAACAATACATTGTCCAACCATTTATTTATAATCTTTAAATGTTGACGATAAAATGGAAGGGGAAACAGAAAAGCAAAAAAAAAAAAAAAAAAAAAAAAAAAAAAGGAAATACACAGAAAAGTGAATAGTGTTCTAAACAATATTTTACAGGACAGTACACTCAAGCAATGATGCTAAGGAGTTCTTTCTTTCAGGAAGTGTCCACTGAAAATGGATGAATGTTTATGATAGACTTAACAGATACACAAGCGTTCCAGAAAAGTACACATAAAAAAAAAAATCCCTTATACAATGCGTAGACTTAACATGGCTTTGTTCATTATGATCATGTGCAGTTTACTTTCCCTACAAAAGTGCAAAGTTCCCCAACATGTAAACTTGAAAAAAAAAAAAAAGGACAGTGAGATTTATTTGACATTTAGTACAGTGTGTCAGCAGG
This sequence comes from Nelusetta ayraudi, assembly GCF_046127955.1. Taxonomy (NCBI): domain Eukaryota; kingdom Metazoa; phylum Chordata; class Actinopteri; order Tetraodontiformes; family Monacanthidae; genus Nelusetta; species Nelusetta ayraudi. The sequence goes on along the minus strand of NW_027466055.1, from coordinate 4,972,890 downwards.
AACTGTAGCTCACCAAGGCCTTTTGTGATATTTGCGGAGAGCTCGTTTCCTCTTGGTAACGAAGGTTTGAGGGCACATAGAGTACGTAAGCACAAAGCCCAACATTAACAGTAGCAGCCACTTGAGGGAGCCAGCCACAATTGGAGCAGATGAGGCAATGAGAGAGGAAGAATACAGCTGGGTTCAAATGCTAAATATCTCCGTTAGAGTCTGATCCAGCTTCCGCTGCAGTTTCACTCCTTCTTCTTTAGCGCACGTGAGTTTATCTGTTAATATAGCATTGCATCAGTTAAACATCGAGGGAAACAAAAACTGTGCAAACATGAACATAACATAAAGAGAGTCCTCTCCCTGCATAAGAGCCTCACGACCATGCAGGACATTGTTACAGACCAAACACACACGAAAAATGTCCCTGTGTTACATTTCTTATTAGCAGAAGTTAGTATGTATTATTTAGTGTATACCCAATAAAATCCTCAAGGACAATTCTGTATATACTCAACTCAAGATATAGACAGGGCTGTGCTATACTTTTCAATGGAGTCTAGAGCAGGAACCACTGGTTTGTGTTCTTCTCAAAGCAGTTTTCACAACTCACTGCTCCATAATAGTGATTCCAAGTACAAGCACCATCTCAAAAAGTCAATAAAAAGCCTCAATAAAAATGTTAAATTTGAGCACCAACTGAATTTTAAATTGGGGACCCTCAAGAGAAACATCTTCGTGTCAGTCTTGTCCTCCTCCTCTCTTCAGGACTTTATGTTTAATAATGAGATGCGGAGGAGTTTACCGAGCCAACTCTTATCCAGCATTTGCCAAAAATCACACAGACTGCAAATGTAAAATTTCTGAAACAATACAGAGAGGCCTGACTGAAATGCTACAAGTAGAAATAGTTTTCTTTCCCCCCCCTCAGTAAAAGGATCCGCCTCCAATACAATAACAAAGAAAGCAAAATTGGCAAGGTTGCATATCAGTACAGCTGAAGTCAAGGTGTACATTGATTTTCAATGCATGCCAATGCCAGAACTGTTATTTTTTGGTTTTCATACATGCAGATTTCAGCTGGACTGATCTGCTACAGCTCTGTCCATAACTGAGGAAAATACATCAAACCGTTAGGATGGTGTTTAATAACCTGAGGTGCCCCACCTCCTACATTACACTGCGTCCTTAGCATGCATATTGTAAGAATCGCATATTTGTATTCCGTGTGTTACAAGCCGCACTTGTTGTTATTGTGTCACAGACACAGTTGACTTTTTCCTCTTAAAAAAATTGGAAATGATGCCTCCCGTCTTTTAGTTTCAGTGGATTAACAGTATGACGGAGGCGTTTCCAGTTTAGGCCTCGTTTAAAGCTACTCTCAGCTCATTGGTGAGAAGACGGTTTTTGTCAAGCTGCTTGTACAGATGGTCTTGACAGTCAGAAAGCAGGTAAGAGAAAAGGGAAAGAGAAGACAGGTTAGTGAAACGGACAAAGTGTTAGTAATACAGTACTTCAGCTACTTTGCCGAAGTGTATGGATTTGCACAAACAAGTATATTCATAATTTATTAGCTGTATTAGTTTTCCTTTTTCTTCAAAGTACTGCAAACTCGTTCTCCTTCAGTAGCATTTAAAGGGCTGAAGCCAGTGGGGATTATTTGGTTTTCTCCTTAAAATACAAACACGGTGTGATGGAAGAGTCCTTCACTCAAATGATCAATTTGTGATACAAATTATTAAAAGATAATTAGCACACAAACCTCAATCAATTTAATTAGATTTACATTTCTCCTTGAAGTATAACGGTGTAACTGATGACTAACCTGACAGTACATTAGACTGCTCAGTTGTTTTGGACATTATGGTCTAGTCAACTGTTTGTATAAATGAAACTAGAGCAAGACGGCTGGAAAAATCAGTCCATGTCAAAACGCAACTAGGACATTATTGTATTTTATACATACACTACCTTGCGGTTAACGCAATAGAACTAAGCGCTGTTCTGGCATCGTTATTTTATTACCATTCCTCTCAAACAGAAACGGCAACATTGAATGTGAGAGGAGCTTCAGAGTTTATTCAAAAAGCTACTCAGCAGAATAAATTAAAACACATGAAGACAGAGAAAAACAAACAAAAAACAAAGACGTGACAAATGGAAATGAAGAAACGTGGCAGGAGAGATGGTGAAGAGCTGTCATTGATGGAAGAATGTTTATTTTACAGTGATAACAATGTGGTTCAAAGGGTCTGTATGAGACACGGACAAAAAAAAGATGGATGGCAGCAGCGACAACCCGTTGTGCAGAAGATAGAAGACAGAAATATGGGCTGTGCTGCACAGGAGAGAGGTGAAGACGCTCAACCAGCTTCTGGGGTGAAGGGCGTAAAGATTTAGCTGTGGGGTGGGAAAAAGGAGAGAAAGAGTGTTGAAGCGAGAACTGAAAGGCAGGAGTTCAGGAAAAAAAGGCGTGCAAAACCAGAAAAGGGATGATAAATAAATGGCAGGAAAATATGTGGAGACTTTGGGTGAAACTATCAAGTGGAATGAACAGGGTTAGTTTTCCCAAAGTCAAAGACTTTGGGACATCTAGTCTAAGACAAAACTCAAGCTGGTTATAGGTCAACACAAATCAATGTTAGGCAGAGGGAAAGATCTCAAGAGGGATAAATCTGTATTTAAGTCGCTCAGATAAAAACCACTGCACTCGCATGCCACTAGAGGGAGCTATTGTCAGTAAAAGTAGTTGGGAGGAGGGAGTTGCTAAGGTTAAACGCAATACATAAAACATGAGCATGAATTACATGGAAGTCATGTCGTTGAGGGCGTGGTCCAGCTCCTCGCTGATGGCCTTGTACTTCAGTTTCTGGGCATACAGCTCATCTTTTGTGTGGTAATTATTGCAAAGAGGTGGATGTTCGGGGAGATTTGTCATTAAATAAAACCATGGAGGGGTGGGGGGGTGGGGAGGAGGACAGATGGCAGAGAAAAGAAATAAGTGCGTCAGAACATATGGCAAAAGGAAACAAAACACGCAAATAGACAAAGTGGAAGAACATAAAGGAATAGCAAGACAGAAATAGGAGGAGCGCACAGAGCAGCTGCTGATGTGTCAGATTCCTGAGGAGTCACCGAGAAACAGCCTCACATGTTCAGCGACCCTGGAAGGATGTGAGTGAGGCGGCCACCAACTGGCTCGACACCAAGCGGCTGATCAGAATCGTGCTCGCAAAAGTTACCAGAGCGGATTTTTTTTTTTTTTTTTAAAAGTCATCAATAATTACCAAAGGAAAAAGTCTCCAGTATCTGTGGACGACCACCTGTTTGTTTTTACTCCTGAAACTGATGAGGAGCAAAAATGTCTATCCTTGGCCAACGAATACAACACTTGCCAAGTGTTGATCAAAAAGAGGATCAGGAGGAGGAATTAGAAATAACTGGTGTTCATCTTAAGCTGGCGACACACTAGACTACAGTAAGCCTGCCCACCCCTCCCCCATCAACTATTGGGGGCGGGGGGGACATTACAAAACCCTCGGCTTGCTCGCAAATGACAGTTGGCCCAAGTGCTCCTGCAGTGCACAGCGTCAATAAGTTAATGCTCCCAATCAAGTAGGACTTACCCCAATACTGAGGCGCTTAAATAAATAAATACAATGAAAAAAGTTTGATGTATTGTTATCATTGTGCTGGCTCCAGAGAACTTCTCACAATAGCCAGTGAAAGAGAACATAATGTGAAGTGTCAAAGCAGCCACGTGGTGAGCTGCGAGTACAGTGTGCCCCTTTTACAGCATCTACACCGTCCTCTCAGCCAGGAACTCAGACTCTTCATATTTCCCTGCGTTTGTCTTAGCGGTTTAACACTTTGCACGCCAGGACAGTCAGCCAACGGCGCTCTAAATTTCTATTTCTGCTCAAGTCACATTTGATCGTCTGAATGTCTGTGGAATCATTATTACAAATGGCAGGTGTTCCGTCGTGTTTGCGCTTTGGGAGGATTGTGCCATTCAAGTCAGTTAAAATTGTCCTCGTCTGCGGTTTTAAAATAGGTTCATATTCAATCACGAGCCAACGTGTGGCCAGCTTCACCAAGACGAAAAACATTCTAAAAGCGGTGCGTCCGACCAAGAAGTGGACGAGCTGTGAAAGAATAATTACATTCGCTGCATACTCTGCATGAGAGGCTGAAAATGAATTGGAAAAGATTCATACCCTCAAGGTCATCAATGGTCTTCTCAAGCTTGGCGACTGATCTCTCAGCGAACTCAGCACGAGTCTCAGCCTGAGTGGGAGACAGTCGGTCATTAGTAATTCATACTGAGAGGTCTGCATTACTAACCACAGCAAGCACTTTATAGGAGCGAAAGCTCTCTAGTAGAAACCTGTACTGTGTATTCAGCATGACTGATTCAAAGAACCAAACTAATTCACTCACCTCCTTCAGCTTGTCTGTAAGAACCTTGATCTCCTCCTCATACTTGTCTTCCTTCTGTGAATACTGCGGTCGCACAAAATAGACAGAGTCAGACAAACAAACCAGACAGAATTAACATTCTGAGCAGATTTGAAAGCTTGCAACTCCTGCGTTCCTACCTTCTCAGCCTGGGCCTCCAGAGACTTCAGGTTGTTCTGCACAGTTTTCAGCTCCTCCTCAAGCTCAGAGCATTTGCTATTAAATTACAGATTTAGAAGAGGAAGTTGGAAGATGCCAGAGACAGGAGTTACAACAGAAGTGGTCTTGAATAATATTATAAGAAACATGATGTGATTGGGCGGCCTGGCTCCACAGTGGAGTTTGTACCTCTCAGACAGCTCAGCACGCTCCTCTGTACGTTCCAGGTCGCTCTCAATGATCACCAGCTTACGGGCCACCTAAAGTCAGAGAGTCGGAAGTGCAACAAGTATTACAAACAGCTAGCAGCTGACAGCGTTGGCGAGAATATGGAGAGTGAAGAGAGTGGAGTGTCGTGAGAGCTGAGAGACTTGCCTCCTCGTATTTGCGGTCAGCCTCCTCTGCAATGTGTTTGGCCTCCTTCAGCTGGATCTCCTGCAGTTCCATCTTCTCCTCATCCTTCATTGCCCTGTTCTCAATAACCTTCATGCCTCTGTGAGAGAGTAAACAGTGTGGATTGGTCACTGGCAACACAGCAACACACAATGTTACAAGTGCTCTTCATAAAAAGGCAGGGGAAACAACAACGAGGTGTTTCTACCGTTGGTTACAACAGCCATGACACTACCAACTAAAATAATATGCAAAGTAAACTGCGGTTACCTTTTCTACACTCCCTTAGTATTTGCATTCCAACCAACACTTACAGGATCAACTAATACGAGGAGAGGTGAAGCTTTTACATGTATGTGATTGCCATACTCCTCATTACTAGGAGAGAGTACAGAACTCATGATCAGATAATATGAGATAAAGGCCCAGGGTGCAAGACTATGGAGAATTTCATTGTGAGAGAACATATTGCAGACAATATTAACATTGAAGCCCCATTTCCAGATGTCTCAGTTGTTTGAAAGCTGCTGTGAAGTCACGGGGAAAAGCACCAAACCCTGAATAACCTTCAGGTTTACGGTAGATGTACGGCTGCCAATATGGCTGCCTCCTTGCAAGTGAAGCTGCTCATCATCAGTGAATGGAAACACAAGTTTAGCTTCTTTTTTTTTTAAATGACTAATCTATCCATCCACCCATCTAGCTAAAACATTTTTACTCCAACACCAATAGATCCCTTTAGAAACCATGTGTGCTCCTTTGCACTGGACAGTGTCGGTAGTCTGTGTTGCACAGGTGCAAGACTCCCACCTCTCACTCTCATCAGCAGCCTTCTCAGCCTCCTCCAGCTTGGTCAGAGCTGTGGCCAGACGCTCCTGAGCACGGTCCAACTCCTCCTCAACCAGCTGGATGCGTCTGTTCAGGGAAGCGACATCACCCTCAGCCTGGAAGAACAAGAAATGCAAGTCAATACAGGCTCGTTGAGCTACTACGACCGCCACAGGCGCCCATCCCTGCAGCTTTCCTGGGGGGGGAGAGCTCAGGGTGGTGGTGGTGGTGGGAGGTCAGTGGAGGGACTGCTGGCTGGAGGGTCCCATAAGCTTATTTTCCACACTGTCTGAGCAGCGGGTGGTCTTTTATCTGTCTTTAACACACACACAGGCACACACTTGGCTAATTTGGACCCGCTTCCTCAAATGTTTCCTGTCAAAAGCCGCGGTTTCGGCCATGTTGCTCCGCTCCATCCCTCAAACAAATGAGGTGCATTCTTCGCGAACAACGCGGGCATTGTGTGGCCATTTCAGCGGGATCAGCATCTAAAAGTTGCCATCTCCGTGTGGTGCACCTACTAGCCGGTGGCCTGCTCAGAATGCACTCGGGGATTTGACTGCAGCGGTCGTGGCAGAAGCAGTGTTAGCACACAGGTTAACCGGGCTGTTTGTTTATGGTGGAGTCATCGGGTGATGTCCTTTCATCCGCCCATCGCTTTAACGCTCGCATATCAATTTTTTTTTTGTTTTATTATTTTTTTCCTGGGCTTGCAAGGCGTGGTGCAACCAAATAGCCGTCTAGGTGCAGCAGCCACGCTTTTTGACCAGATTTACGTCTAATGCCGTCGACAGTCTGGGGGGACTAATTGCCTTAAATAATTAGCGTCGGCTTACGGATTCCCTAGCGCTCCTCTCCTGGTTGAGTTCCCGCTGGAGTAACGATGCCCGGTCCTCCGCCACATCGGCCTGCTCCTGCAGCGACTTGATTTTCTTCTTCACGGCTTCCAATGAGCTACCGGCCATGTTTTCAATCGCTCGGGCTAAGCTAGCAATTATTTTTTCTCTCCCTTTTCTGCCAGGTCTGTGCGTTCCTCCTCCTCGTAGATACGCACACTTGGAGATGCGGCGCGTTTGATCCCTGCCCCCCCCCCCTCCGCCCTAAATCAACCGCTGATGAGGATTGGAACGTGCCACCAACCCCGGAAGTAACGCGCTGCACTTGCAGATTCTAATGTATTATTACAAAATAACAATAATGCACCGCTTTTTGATTATCCTTCGCATTTGAAATTATTCTAATTCGATTTATTGCGGATTTTATTACCGCCTCGTGTGTCCTAATCGCGCGCTGTTTAAAGCGTATCCCCTACTGTGAAGTTGAGCTGACCCTATCAAAATCACCGCGACGGACATTGGACGTTGTCACAGCAGTGAACTATGACCGTGAAGGCATCATCAGGATACTTGGTGCAGCACATCTTTCTTTCTTATCAATTTTTTTTTTATTAAAAAATTTAATTTGCCTCACTGATTTCGCCTTATTTTGAATTTGTTAAATTTGTGATTCAGATTTATGTGAATTTATTTTTTCTATTATAATTGTTATTGCACGCAAAGCACAAATTGATATAATTATTACCAACATCAATATTGTTGCTGATGTTATTATAGTAATATCTAATGTAATGCTTATAAATAATATATTTTGCTTCAGTGCATTTTCTGTATTGGTTTATAATGTTTGTATTAAATGGCTAGCCTCTTCGCTTAAAGAAGAGGCTATTTATTTTAAATTTGACGTCATTCAGTTCATCAAATAAATCAATCTAGATAATCAATTTATGTTGTGACATTTCTTTGGAAAAAAATGTCATTTGTCATTGGTATGACGGGTGGCGCTGTTGCAAACAAAATCAATTAGCTGTAATTGGTGTAATATGAAACCCAGTCAATAAAGTGGTTAATTTCATTAAGATTTGAACAGAGAGGGCCAATTGAAACAGGAAGCCAAATCTGTCAAGGATTTAAAGGCCCAAATATGCTTGGAACTGGCCCCACTGAAACCCTACACTGACACTAAGATTTGTTCAAATGGCTATGGAATGTACCGGTAGACCTGTGCGCTGTAACCTTACCATATACAGAGCATGGGCTATATTTAACCATGCATTCTCTCATCCTATGCAACCTATACGGGCATTTTTTTGTTTATTGTTGCATAATAGTCGCTGGAGTGATTCGGAGTCTTGGTCAGTGCCTTTGCTGCAGCTTGTATTCTAAGTTTCCTGAGGGAAGGCGTCTCAAGGTCAAACTATGAGGCAAGAGTTACCCGACTGGGCCTTGGTGCCCAAACTCACATCAGTGGCTTTCTTCTCAGCAAGCTCCAGTTTCTCCTGGGCATCCTTCAGGGCCTCAGAGTACTTGTCCAACTCATCCTCAGTTGACTTCAGCTTCTTCTGAAGTGCCACCAGGTCATCTTCAAGCTTAGGTACAGAGAGATTAGAGAATTACTGTCAAGAAACACCGACGTCAAGGCAAAAATACTTCCAGGACTCACTGACCACTGTGAACACAAATCATCATGATGTGTCTTAAAGAACGTGTATTTTGCTAAATACACGTCAACCCAAAATCAATTGACAGAACATGTTAACTTTGCGGAGTAAATGGGAACTTTTGTGTGGAAAGTGTGAACGTGGTAGTGTGCGTAAATCGCACAACAAGAGACTGATGCAATGAAATTAAAGAGATTCCGTGGAGTCGAATTAAGCGCATTTATACAACGCATCGTTCCAACCTCAGTTCGGCTACGAACGAGGCGCGTTTTTTCCACCGCGGTGCGTTAAAGTCGCGGAGCGATGTCCCCCACCTGCTTGCTCCTGTCCTCGGCTGACTTCTTGTCCGCCTCGGCCTGCTCAGCTCTGTCCATGGCATTTTCCTTGTCGAGCTTGAGCATCTGCATCTTCTTCTTGATGGCGTCCATGGCTGCTTAGTGTCTGGGGCTGCTTGGCGCACAGCGAAAAAACAAAGGAAAACCAAAGGATCGGAGCGTCCGAACCACACTGACTGTCAAGCTGGAGTGCGAGCTCGCCTGGGATGTACTGAGTCAAATATGTAGTTCGGCGGGGCAGTTACTGGATACCCAATACTTTTTTGGAAACAACTGCAGCTGCTTGCCAACGCGGGAGACGAATTTTTTTTCGGCATCTCGTCCGTGATTCGCTCCTGCGCGACATTTGACCGCTTTTGTGACTATACATGGGGCACAGACGTCAAGGAGGTCCGGCCCCCCTCTGACACCAAGACGTCCACTCCGGTTTCTTGCACCCTCCAAGTGACATGTAGGAAGTATTGTATAGCGTCAAGTGATAGTAGCTCATCTGAAGAGGGTTATTTGTGAAGAACAAGATGACAATAATGACCTAATTACCGCCCAGAGGAAGGCAACCCAGTGTCAAGTCAACTATTTGGACAATCATTTCCCAGTTTAAATGCACAGAAACAGACACTATCGTGTGTCAAATTGTATCATTTCAGATTGATGAATTGTAATGACCGCTCATGCATCCGTGCAATTCATACAAAACACACACATGTTATTGGATAAGCCCCCCGTGAAAGTCTTTTCCTCTCTGGGGTATCATATTGGGTGGCATGGGATCACCTCTCCTCACAGCATAGTTCAGCGTGTGAGCAGCTATCAGAGCCTTAGACACACATCATCAAGCTTGTCCCGCTTCCCTCTGAGCCAAACGCATGCCTGAGAGTGGGATCTTGAATGTGGAGTGGACATAGTAGTGTGTGAGTGGTGGAGGATCCAGAAGCACTGCAGGCATTTCAACAGCTACCGCACGCACTCTGAGTGCCTCTGTGACAGTAAACGGGAGCTTTGACAGAGGCGCAGCTGTCGCACACCCAAGCTGTGGCCAGGGACGGGTGGAGTAATAATAGTTTACTGTCAACCATATTAATTACATGGTCGGGAGAAGGTGCTTAGACAATGATAATCACGACACATGAAAATAAGGTGCGGTGTAAACGCCGAACAAGATCATCCGTGTCCCAGTTAGTCCCTGTTCCTGCTTGTGTTTTGTTGAGTGCATATTTTTGGTGTCTTGCCACCCTACAAGGAACACCTGTTTTTCTCAGTCTAGGGCCCCCTGAGTCCCTCCCACCAGGTCTGAGCCTTTAAAAATGGACACTTGCTCTCTTTCGTAGGAGGTCCCTTCACTATTTTGGTTTCTTTATTCAGAAAGTTGGGGAAACAGACAAGAAAACCAGCTGCCCAAATGATAAAGCTTCTCACCGTTTCTCTCTTTTTTCTGTTTCCTTTGCATTTATCACCCTAACGGCTGAATCATTTTGAGTAATAGAAATCAGCATTTGCATCAAACGTTCACAGTTCCTATAGAGGTCCACTCTCAGCATAAAAGTGACCATTAGTTCTGTTATTGAAATGTCTTTGCTGATGTGTCCTGGTAACCATCCCGTGTAGTTTCATTTTTTTTCCTAACGCACTCAGCTGTCACTGTGTTGTCACCTGGTCGTGTATTTTGTAGAGCAGCCAGCCAGCCAGGCATGCCACTCATACATCGAGATCAGAGGGGCTCTTGGTGCCGTGT